>NC_079147.1:68053545-68083301 GCF_945859685.1 Eupeodes corollae
GACCGTACTTCTACAATGATGATGTGAATCGTAAAGTAAATGTGAATGGTGAATGCTACCGTGAAATGATGTCCAACTTTGTTTTGCCAAAATAGAAGAGCTTGACTTGCATGACATGTGGTTTCAAGAAGACAGTGCCACATGTCACACAGCACGTGCAACAATGGACTCATTCAGAGCTGAGTTCGGTGAACATTTTATTTCACGTTCGGGACCGGTCAATTGGCCGCCTAGATCGTGCGATTTAACGCCTTTAGACTATTTTTTGCGGGGCTATGTTATAAAAATGTGAATATAAACAAGCCCGAAATGTTGGAAAGAGTATTCCAAAATTGAATAATGACCATTTGAGGTCAATATTTGGATGAAATAATCTATACATTCGAATTGTTTTGTGTTTTTTTTTTGAAAAACTTTAATATAGCTTTTAAAAAATCACCCTTTATAAAGATCTAAGCCATCTCAATCATTAAAGCATAATGAGTTGCTCACGTATCTTTAGGGACTCAAACTAGTTTTATTAAGTTTAGAAGAAAGGCTCAAGATTTATGGGGTGTCAAAATAGGCCATTAAACTGGCCTAAGTGTGTCCTTCTCCATCACAGTCAACCACTTTAACCTAACCTGACCCAACCTTTGTTCAAAATAAGCCCAAGATTTCTTACATTTACATTTCTTACAAACATCGAATTTAAAGTTGCCTGATTTCATAACGATGTAATATTTTTTGGACAAAAACGAAGAAGCACTGGAAATTCTATGACTATTTACCTTGGCTTAGAGCCTTATCTTTTTTTACAATAAGCGCATACTCAAAGGGATAACTACCCTTATTATGTAGACACAGTGTGAGCACTAGGAAAGGGGGAGTGGGGTTGAAAGGAGGTGTCGGTGCACATTGGTTTTGAATTCCTGAATATTGTAATAGCTGCGAAAGACAGAGTGTGGCAAGGCATTCCACATTCGCATAGTACGGCTAAAGAACGAATCTCTGTACTTGACAGTACAACCGAAGTTGGGCTGGAGGGTATATTTATGAGTGTTCCTAGAAGCGCGAGTATTACGGTTGAACTGTTTAAGGGGAGGAATGCAACTGGCTATTTCTCTAGAGCATAAACCATTAAAATAACGGTAAAAGAGGGTGAGAAAAGAAACATTTCGAAGATGTTCAAGTGACGTAAATGATCTTATGATGGTAATATCACCAATCAATCTAAATGCTCTACGTTCAGTACTACCCAATAGGCTTAAGTAAGTTGCGGGAGCTCCAGCCCAGATATGGAAGTTATATTCAAATTTAGGACTATATAAGTCTTTTAGACAACAGCTAAATCGGGAGGGGAGAAAAACTTCCCATCATCTTAAAAAACCCAAAACATCTTGCGGTATTTATGGCAACATCGTGTATGGGATCGTTCCACAAAAGGTGGTTAGTGGCACACATACCGAGCTTATCGAGATGTTCAGTTTCCTCAATGCAAGTGCCATTTATGGATAATGGCAAGAAGCATTAAATTCCCCGCAGTTTCTTATTCCCCATTGAACAATTCTGTTTACGTCGGAATTTTTCATCGTTGCAGTTCCACATCCGAAGAAAAGTTGTGTGAATATGAAAACGAATATGAAAAGCTAAGAGTACTATCGTCAGCGAAACAATGTATTGGATTCGATGTTGCAGACAAGAGATCATTAATAAAAATGAGAAAGAGTGTTGGAGATAAAACAGAGCCCTGGGGAACACCAGAATTTAATTTTATGGTTTTCAGACTTAAATAAATCCAATATAACTTGTATTGAACGATTCGAAAGGTAATTAGTAATTATTTATCCAATGAAGTAGGAATTCATGAAAACCGAAAGCACGCATTTTCGATCAGATAGCCTGATGCCAAACCCTATCAAATGCTTTTGAAATATCAAGTACAATAATCTTACTTTCTCCAAAACTATGTAAAGATTTGCTCCACTGTTCGGTGAGATGAACCATGAGATCACCAGTGGACCTATTGCTAGGAAAACCGTATTGTCGGTCATTAAGAAGCTTTCGATCTTCGAGATATTTCTTAAGCTGATAATTAATCAGCGTTTCCATGACCTTGGAAAGTACGCACGTGAGGGCAATCGGTCGGTAATTAGAGGATGAGGAAGATTCGCCTTTCTTGGGAATAATCTATACAAATGCAGTTTTCCATCCGTTCGGAAAAGCTTACGCAGTAGTTTTACTGCCTTTGGAACATTGCAGTATTTTTTGTCGTAATTTTTGGTCATGTAAAATTTTGGTCCGTCGAATATGGGCGTTGCAGGCCTTCCGGGCTTGCTTGAACTTATTCCGGTTTTCCTCAGTTCGATTGGCTTTAAAACAACGAAAACTTACATTCTTGACCCTAATAACCTCTTTACATCTGGCATCGAACCATGCGTTTATCTTAGGTCCGATGCTTTTAACCCTATTCGTGATAAAAGTTCTGATTCCCAAGAGAATCAAACTTGTGATCATATCAGCGCTGGCGTTAACGTCACTATGGAGAAAGCATAGTGACCAATTAAAGATCCTAAAACAGTTATTGAGACCGTCCCAGTTGGATTTCTCGTATTGCCAAACGGTTCTCTTAGGACCTCTTTCTTTAACTGGAGAGTTTTTACACGAGAAATTTGCTGATATGACACAATGGTCAGATGTGCCTAGGGGAGATAGAACACTAGTAGTGTACTTACCAGGGTTAGAAGTAAAAAGAAGTCAAGAGTGTTTTCTGCTCGACCTACTACGTCCGATATTCGAGTAAGTTGATTCGGTGTAGCGTGGTTTATTTTTTTTTTAGTTTTATACTTTTTTTTTTTCATCACTCTTGATATTTTGTTTGCTATTTTTATGTTTCGTTTTATTATTGATTATTTGTTTCTTTTTATATCAACATTTAAAATTAAGGGGAAACAATTAAACAAATATCACGATTAGGCACAAGACTCAAACAAGACGTGCATGGGCAACGGACGCACAACACAGAGGGGACCTTCCCCAACGAAAGTTCACTGACAACTTGACTTGGATAAGCAGCAATTTTGCAATTTTTCTTAAAATATAGTTCCAACGATAACAGTTCTTATCATACACAATTTTTTACTGAAAAATAATAATAAACCAGATTATCACCTCATATTTGCGCTATGTACAAAGCTTATTATGGGGCACTGAAGCGAATACGTTCTTTTTTTAAACTTTACCAAACAATCGCTTTCCCTGGTTGTATGCTGATTGTGTTTAATTGTCTCCCTTAAATCATTAAATTCTATATTCTAATTGAAAATCATACTTTTAAGTCAAATTCCCATTACAAGGCTCTGGAAAAAAATAAGAATATCTATGAAGCATATGGGTTCACCACAGAATGTCACTGTCTGCATGGTTTGAAGGTGGGTTTATTTATATTTTTGTGTCTTAACACAACTGCCACACTCATTATAAAACCAATGTGACTCAAAGCAGATAATAACATGACATGGGATTCATTTAATATGACATCCTTATAAATTGTTGGTAAGAGAAAGCTCGGTGAAGCTGTCAAAATGTTATACTGATGGTTTGGTTAATTTGGTTTTGATACGTCAAACGAACTCTGAGTGTCTGAATACATCCAAATTATAAATACATTAATTATTCAATTGAATGGTTACAAAATTACAGCAAATTTTATTTCTGTGAAGTTTTTGTCTTGTCCTTTCTTTAAAGAGTCTTTAATTCCAGAAAGTTCATTGGCATAATGATAATAAGGTACATTTAAACGTTTCTATTGCAGTACCAATAATTCACAATGATGCGTTGTTTTTGTTAAAGAGGGTAGCATAGTTGGTTGCAATATATTTTGGTAGATATTCGTTGATTCTGCCTGCTCACAGAGGTGTTGTTTGTTGAAATTGAGAAACGTACTCTAAGCATACTTTTATTTAGACTATTGACGAGTTCAGGACAACACAAATTTAGGACGGAATCATAATAAAATAGTTATGATGCGATGATGAATACTGAAGAAGAAGTAATATCGAAAGGGGATAGCAATTATTCCAATGACAAATCCGAAAAAATTCAGCAGATGGTGACAAAATCCAAATCAAAGAAAACAAAGCCTGATAAAGTCAACTGTCAACATAACATTTTGACCACTTTATTGGGAAACATATAAAGTTTGTAGAAATCGCCTCTAGATTTGTTTTATTCCTCTCTTCAAGAAACTTATATACCACATAGTAAAGCAATAAAATCTTAAGGCTGTACAAGATAACGTAAACAAAGCAGCAAACATTACTTAACATGAAATAAATAAATTCATTGGTATAACAATTTCTATGTCAATAGTTGGAACAAGGCTCTAAGGATAATCACAAATATATGAAAGTATGACATCCAAAGGATTTAAAGGCATACAAATAAATATTAACATTAACGACAACAACAATTGTATTCCCTTGGCAAATCTAGGACACGACAAGATTTTTAAAGTGCAACCATTTTTGGGCGGCATCAAGAAGCAAGTATTACTAGTGCCAAGGAAAGAATTGTTGGCAGTTCACGAACAAACAATTCCAACTGAAGCTCTTCATGACATTAAGCATTACAAAATACTCATAGGGATACAAAAGTCCAGTGAGATATCACTGGATACGAAAATTGGTCTATTGCCATTAGGCATTGTATGTCTTAACCATATTTCGAATATAGAAATCGCTTCTAAGAAATAACCTAACAAAAAAGAAAGAGAAATCTATAAGGTTTCATGTCTAACATTGTTTATCGATAGTTTCACCAACAATGCTCTAGTGAAATAGCGATTTGCATTCCTTTCCTCAAACAATTCAACCGTAATACCTGGGCTTCTAGGAATTCTCATCAGTTCACCCTTGAGCCCAACTTTAAACGTCCTGTTAAGTATAGAGATTCTTTCTTTAGCGGCACTACACGAATGAGGAATGCTTTAACCGGCTCATTATTTCCCACTCATTACAATATAGATTGGCATCTCCTTTCTCATTCTGCCCTCCCTTCCTGATTATTCGCACAATGTTCAATCAATCATTGGTATTAATAACCCACTTAAGGCTGATTTATTAGATTCTATTCATGGTTTATATAGATTACAAGAGAAATGTTCAAAAAGAAGATTTTTTTTTCATATGTTGGATATGTGTGTTGCCAATGCTTGGATTATATGGCGATGGTTCTTTTTGACTTCCAATAAGCAATCACGAACACCTCTGCAAATTTGCAAAACTTGTAATGTCACGGAAAAGAGGCCCCCTACAAGTTGGGGTGCTGAAAAAAGTAGAGATGGAACTCCACTGCGTTGTCAAATTCATTTAAGTTGCGAAAGTCTAGTGTATTCAAAACACCAACTTGGCTTATTCCTTGACCTTATTGAAAACTGATAAAGTTGAATACAAAACGACAAAAATGGAAGGATTGTCCACTTAAAGCTTACAATAACACACTACTGTGAAATAAATCTAAATTAAAGTCAATATTTTTAATTTTTGAAAAGATATTTAAGTCAAAAGTTAAGTTTTTATCAAGTACTAGCACTAGAGGACACAAGCGTCCACAGGTTTTTCTCAAAACCCGCCTCTGTCTATCCACTCCTACTCTCACCTCCCCGCGGTGAACATCGGGTGCCTAGTACCTCAACTGGAGATTGGGTTCCAATACCAGTGGAAAGTTGTTGGGGGCAGCAAACGATAGAGGGGGGAGAGGTGTTTCCACTAAGGCACCTCTCCTTATCCAGGCGGCAGCGGACGAATTCTCGAGATGGAATCAACGGTGGCGTCACAAGTTCCACTAAGGTTGAACTACTTAGTAAACACATTATAGGGCTTCTTCGATACATTCGGAGCCCAGGCCTGTAAGGAGCGGTTCATCCGGCTCCCCTTCCTTGGAGTTATACTAAGGATCTGGCCCTCCAGGTTGGGGGTTGTGCCATCGGGGTGACTTCCTGGCCACGTAAAAAATACCTTAAGTTTCGAAGCACCAACAAACCTCGGATACGGACGGATTTACTGTTGACAACCCACGCAAACTAAATAAGGACAACGAACTTCAGATATATACGTGGAATGTTAGGTCCCTTAACAAACCATGTACAGCAGAACAATTAGCGGAAGCCCTAAACTGCTGTAAGGCAGATATTACCGCCATCCAAGAATTGCGATGGGATGGACCTGGCAGACGCAAACTAAAAGACTGCGATATATACTACGGCGACTGCTACCGAAAATAAAGACAGCGTCTATTTGGGTGTTAATTTGTTGTCTTGAGTTTCAACAGTGTGAGCGAGCGCATCAAGACAATCCGCAGCAAGGCTAAATTCGCTTATTTAAGCTTAATATGCGCGCATGCCCCAACAGAGGAGAAATATGAAGACACCAAAGACATATTCTTCGAGCTCTTGGACAAGACATATGAGCAGTGCCCTGGCTATGACATTAAAATTGTCTTAGGAGATTTTAATGCCAAGTTACAAAGCGAAGACATCTTTAGTGGCATAATCGGGAGATACAGCCTGCACGACAGAACCTCCGATAATGGATTTAGGCTGTCAATTTCGCTGCGGGGCGAGACGTTCTGGTAGCTAGTACGCAGTTCACGCATCTTGATATCCACAAGGGGACATGGAAATCTCCTGATCAATCAACGACACTTCTCCAATATACAGGATATCCGAACATTCCGAGAGGTCAACATTGACTCAGACCACTACCTCCTTGTAGCCAAGGTACGGCTACGGATATCAAGATCCAAGCCAAAACAAGGAAATACTGTGAGAAGATTCGACGTTAAACGGCTACAATCGCAGGAGACTGCCATGTCCTTTTCCGATCGAATCTCTAATAACCTCTTAAGGAGTCCTATGCTTCCTGCATTAAGCATCGAAAACCAGTGGCAACATTGCCTTGCAGCCATCAGAGATGCCGCCTCTGAAGTGCGGCCACCACAGTGAAACCCCTGGTTTGACGACGAATGTCGGCAAAGGCAAGCAGCGAAACAACAGGCATATAAAACGGTGCTGCACAGAAGTACCAGAGCTGCTCGCGAGCTCAACGATCAGAAGAAGAGAGAAGAACACTGAAGTGAAGTTGATATATCTAAACTGAAGTTAAACAAAGCTGCTAGAGCTCAGGGCATCGCTGTCGAACTATTTAAAGCAGCAGACGATGACTTGGTAAAGACCATGCATCAACTCATTTGCCAAATATGGTCCGAAAAAAGCATGCCCTATAAGTGAATTCTCAGCATAGTTTGCCTAATACATACAAAAGGAGACATTCTACATTGCGCCAACTACGTAGGCATCAGTCTCCTTAACATTACGTATAAGATCCTCCCTGCCGTATTATGTCAACGTCTGAAGCCATTCGTCAACAACCTGATTGGTCCTTATCAGAGTGGCTTCAGACCAGGAAAATCCATTATCGACCAAATATTCACACTACGGCAGATCTTGGAAAAACCCATTAGCTTCAAATCGATACCATACTTATCCGTTCGAGGAGAATGACGATGGAGAATGCACGCTGCTCTATCAAGGTCGGAAAAGACCTTACCGATGCATTTGATGTCAACAAAGGTGTTAGACAAGGCTATGCACTGTCATGCGGCTTCTTCAACATCGGTCTGGAAAGAATTGTGCAAAACTCAACTGTCAACACTAGAGGCACAATCTTTCAAAGGTCCATCCAATTACTCGGATAAGCAGATGATATTGAAGATCCGACGGAAGCGAAGAAGATGGGTTTAGTGGTCAATGAGGGCAAGACCAAGTATATGCTGTCATCAAAAAAGGACACTGAACGACGACGTCTAGGACAATACGTCACCATGGGCAGCTATAACTTCCAGGTAGTTATGGAATGTGTCTACCTAGGCACCGCTATAAACACAGACAACGGCACCAGCGCTGAAATCAAACAAAGAATAACTCTTGCAAATCGCTGCTTCTTTGGACTTAGAAGGCAATTGAGAAGTAAAGTATTCTCTCGGGCATGTAAAATCACCATCTATAAGGCACTCATCATCCCGGTTCTCATTTATGGCGCTGAGGCCTGGACCCTGTCAAAGAAAGATGAGAGCGTCTTAGGATGCTTCGAGAGAAAAATTCTTCGGGCGATTTTTGATCCCGTACGCATAGATGGAGAATGGAGGAAAAGATATAACGACGAGCTGTACGGGCTGTACAGCGACACTGACCTAGTTAGCAGAATCAAAGTCCAACGGCTTAGATGGCTAGGTCATGTAGAGCGGATGGACATCAACGCTCCAGCCCGGAAGGTCTTCGAATCCAATCCCGAGGGACGGCGCAGTAGAGGAAGACCACTTCTCAGGTGGCGCTCCCAGGTGGGAGAGGTTATGGAGACAGCTAGCTAGGGACCGAGCTGGATGAAAACACACGTTGGTTGAGGTCCAGCTCCGCCCCGGACTGTAGCACCACCTTAAGTAAGTAAGTATGTTTTGTATAGAAACTGTTCAAAACCGTTTGATTTTTCTTTAAATTTAACCGAAAAACGAAACAATATTTTTCATAAAACAAAATTAGTTGAGAGTCGACCATCAATTTTAAATAACTTTAAGTAATACATTTTTTAGGATTTTATTTTTTGTAAACAAAACTTTCAATTCGAGTTCTCTTACAATTTTACTGAAAGTTGACAATAGTATTTTTTAAAAGATAAAATTAACTGGAAGCCATAATCGCAAATTTAGTCGGTTTTTATCAACTTTGAGGAATGTTACAATAACTTTCTATTGGAAGTTAATAACTTTAAAAAGTTTTATACAAAACATTAATATTTAAGCTGTCGAGGTCTTAAATTAAATAAGCAATATTTTTGGCGGACCTTTATCCTTATGTATATGATTGATTTTAGCGAGAAGTCTTACCAAATTTTAAAAATAATATTTTGTATGAAATGAAATAAGCTTTTAGTCACTATATTATTTGATCTCAATTATTTTTTTGTTTCGTTTTCCTTTTTCAATACATTTTATTTTAAGAAATTCTAATTCTTAAATGTTCAAGGTGATAAAGATTTTTTTAAGTTTGATTTTAATTATAGAGAAACTGTTTGAAAGACTTGTTTAAGAACAAAACATTCAACTTGAAAAATCTGACCCATAACAAAAAAATCCAATACGAAGTTAAAAACGTACAATAAGTCACACCCAATAATAGTAAACAAATTCCTTAATGTAATTTAAAGATTCCTAATTCACTGCTACTTATCGATCAAAAAGTTAAGCTTTTCAAGTTTTCCACACCAGATAAATATTTTCCCTTCAAATGAAAACATCTTTGAGAACCTAGAAAAGTTCTAAGCCAAAAATAATTCTTTATGATATCTAGGGTAGATAAAAATATGTAAACCAAAAAATTCTCTGAAAAAAAGTCTACTTAAAAGTCTGGTCCTTTATTTATAAATCCTTTCATTAACAAAACCATGGATTTTATTCCAGCTCATCTTTCCCTATCTTCTTTTCATCCATAATTCTTAGGTTCAAAAAGCTAAAGAAAAAAAAAACAATTAAGAGTCGCTTGTATATAAAGCTCAAAGATTATAAAACCCACAGATTATCAAATGACTTCCTTAAGTGTTAATCAGAAGCTGCTTTCTCATATAGTCAACCAAGTCAATATAGCTGTCTTTAAAAATCCCGAAATAATTTCTCGTTAAGCATTATTGTCGCCAGAGGCATTGGGATGATTCTAAAACAAAAATACTTATAAAACAAAAAGAAAATATCTAGCTACACCATCACGATATCATTCCTCATTTTTGCCTCGAGTCTTTTGGCATCTTATCCTATCTCGAATTCGACACTATACATACATAGACTAACAGCAATTCGTATACTCAATATTGTTTATTTGAAGTATCAGAAGGATCCCATAGAAGGACGAGCCATGTTGCTCGCAAGGATGCAGTCAATCTTCGTTTTTTTTTCTCTAGTTTGACTTCATCCTTTTCCAACCTCCTAGCCCTCCTCTTCATCCCCCCATACCGACTTACCATCGTGATATAGGAACAAAAGTCCTAAGCTCTGTTTTCAGTTTGAAGATACAAATTTCATTTCGTATTTATGTGGTGTATGTTTTCTTAAAGACAGAAAATGTGTGTTGTGTGACGCATGTGTGACACATGTGTGTTTACTTAAAGTTTCAATGTGTTTGGTGTCATGAATCTATACATATGTATGCATACATATTTTTATCCTATGCCGATAATGTCCTTTTCGTCCTGACGCTGACGGTCTAAATTCCGAACAGAACAAAACAGAAGAAGGCAAAAAGAAGCCAATGAATACCCACTTACCATTGAGAGTGTGCCAACGGAGCTGGGAGGCTGTCCTCCATTCCTAAGCGTACAATAGCCCATGGCATTCGGATGGGATGAGTGCAATGTCATGCCAGATGAATTGTACTTTTGCGGCGGAGGCGTACTCGACGATAATAGCCCCCTCGTGGGACTACAACTTGTGTCGATGGTTGATATATGCTGTCGCCGTCTTATGTAATCGATCTGGAATGGAATAGAAAAACATAAAGAAAAACTCGGTCACAATACGATTTCATACACATCACAATGAATATACAACTATACGAGTATATAGGGAAAGAAAAATGTAGGAGTGAGATTAATGATGAAGGAGAAAAATGTCCTTTCAGAAAATATCAAAAAGGACCAACAAAAAAAAACACCACGACCACATATATCTCTCCAGCATGTGTTTGAAACTTTAAAGTTTAACCTTTTTTTTTTGTTAAATGGATTTAAGAGAAAATGTTGGCGGATTTTATCAGTTTGAAGTGAATACTGAGGGTATACGAGATAGAGTAGCTGCTACTGTACACAAGTTACGAGCACTGAACGACTTGCCACTTAGTTTTTAAATGCTCTGTGGGACTTTAAATGGATTTCGTTATAATGATCATTTTTATTGGACCTGACCTGACATAGAGCTAAAGCTCTAGTGGCATTGTGTGATGCGTAATAGCAGCATCAGGACAACGAGAGACGATGCGAGGCAAGGGAGATATATTTGCAGAAAACTCAATTAATAAGGAAAGTAGATAAGTGCGAAATGGCTTTAGCTTAACCCAACATTTTAATTTCATTTGGAATTTTTTTTTGTTTCAAGTAAAACTGCTTATATAGTTAGAAGGAAATTAAGAGAAGTTAAAGAATAAAATAAAATTGGTTTTGAAATAAAAATAAAATTTATTTGATTATAATCAAAAGGTTCTATATAAAGAAATGAATTGACATGGTTTTTCGATGAATTTTTTTATTTATAGTACACTCCTCGTCACTTGAATAGGACACCAAATGGGCCTGTTTTTTAATCATCCATTGCTTCCAAACCAAGCATGCTAGAGATTTTTTTTTTGTAAATAAAACTTAATTTAATTCTTGTTATTTGACAAAAAGAAAGGTCTTTAAGTGTTAACAAAGTATTTTCAACCAAAAATCAGCTAAATAATATGTCCACTTGAATAGGACATTTAAAGACATTTAAATAAAAAAAAAAACATTTTAGAGATGTCTGCTTCTTTTCATTACAGAAATAAGTTAAATTGTCAATAAGTGGAGCATTTTATATACAATCAAAATATTTATTACTGTGTAGACCCACGACGCCGCTGGATAGCTGAAAAGTGAACTAGCGACGAATGTTCCATTAATCGGAACCAGAGCTGTGAAAACTGAGTTACCTTCTAAATAAGAAGGAGAAAAAGACCAGATATCACTCTGAAGAACCAGCTCCAGGTCTCACAAGCCGGCCATGAAAGAAAATTTTCAAGTATGATGAAAACACAAGTAAAAGCCACGGGTGAACGGACTGATAATGTCGACAACCCCTTCCGCAAACGAAAAACGGACATCGATAAAATGTACGTACACTCAGCTGGCTACGCAAAGCGGAACATTTTGCTCATGCTCTCACTGAACTCAAAGCTGATGTGACAGCCCTCCAGGAAATTCGATGAAATGGGCCAGGCAGTAGGGTGATTGGAGGCTGTGATTTCTACTATGGGATGTGTCTACTCGATGGGAGGAAGCGCTTATTTGGATGTGGTTTTTGCTAGAAAAGAGAATCTAATGCAAAAGTTTTAGAGTTCGGGAAGTAAGCTTAAGATTGCCAACAATCTGCATTAAGGCCAAATTCCGCCACCTAAGCCTTATCAGCGCGCATACCTCGACAGAAGAGAAGAATGACAAAACCAAAGAAGAATTTTACGAGCTTCTTGACAAAAAAAGAATTTTAAGATGTTAAAATTCTCCTGGAAGATTTTAACGTCAAAATTGGTAAAGATGGCATCTTTGGTAGGTAAATCGGAAGACATAGCTTAGGCTTATCGACTTCCTAGCCTAGAAAATCATGGTGTTGAGTAGCACCAAATTCCTTCGCCCAGATATCCACAAATGTACTTGGCGGTGCTACGATGATCAAACATGTAACCAAATCGATCATGTTGCTATTAACGGAAGACACTCCTCTAGCATACTTGACGTTCATATGTAGAGAAGGCAAACAACAATCACGAGGAGAAGATTCAAGACTGCAGCAGAAGGATACCGCCAATGCCTTTGCCACCCGAGTAGCCCTAGATCCTACGAGAAACTCTACAACGGACGAGATGTGTCATACTGGCAGCAGTCAAAAAGAAAACAACGGGATTCACTAACCGCCCTGGAGCCTGCGAACATAAGGAGCAGAACACCGTAGTCGAGACGTGGTCAATTCTAAAAATCTGGAGAGATAATTTCAACAAGTTGCTTAATGGTGATGAAGTAATAGATTCCACCAGACAGCAACCACGTCAAATATATTTGGTTGACGATCTAGAGTTCCACCCAACCGACCAGAGTGAGATCAAACTAGCCATTAATAGGCTAAAGTCGAAGAAATCGGCCGGTGGTGACGGTATGTTATTGGAGCTTTTTAAGTACACTGGGGCAGATCTGGTAAGGAGCATGCACGAGCTAGTAACTAAGATTTGGTCTGAAGAAAGCATGCCCGACAAGTGGAATTTAAGCACCATTTGCTGATCCATAAAAAAGTTGACCGCCTTCACTGAGCCAACTACAGAGGTACTAGCCTTTTAAACATCGCATACAAGACCCTGGTTAAGATTATTATGTGAATGCCTGAAGAGATTTACTGACTTCAGGCCTGGAACATCTATCATCGACTAAATTTTCACTCTTCGCCAAGGCTAAAAGGCCCAAGAACATTACATCGAAACACAATTTCTTTTAATTAGTTTTGAAGTTTCGTTTCATTAATTATGACAGTGTAGACAGTAACGAACTATACCGTGTAATGTTGAATTTTGGTATCCCTACCAAACTGATACGGCTTCTCAGGATGACGTTGGAAAATGCTCGTTGCTGCATCAAAATTGGGGGAGACTGAACTGAAACCTTCGAAACCACCAGAGAACTTCGAAAACGTGAAGTGCTGTCATGTAGTTTATCAAAAATTGTCCTTGAAAGAGTGGTGCGCGACACCAACGCCAATACAAGTGGAACCATCTTTCAAAAACCCACATATTATAGGAAGAACCAAACGAATAATGGTGGGTGCCTTCTCCAATATCTAGTCTGAGGCGAAGAAAATGGGTTTTGACATTTACGAGGACAAAACGAAGTATTTACTGTCGTTAAGTAGAGTCGATTCACACTGTCAAAACGTGACAATTGATAGGTACAATTTCGAGGTGGTAAACGAATTTATCTATCTGGGCACTGCTGTTAATTCTGCAAATGACATCAGCGTGAAGGTCAAACGTAGAATTACTCTTGCTAATCGTTGTTTCTTGCGCCTAAGCAAGCACATAAGGAATAAGGCCCTATCAGCGTATTCAACGCTTTAGATAGCTAGTGCACGTCGAGCGAATGAACATCTAATCTTCAGCCTTTAAGGTAATCAACGCTAAGCCTGAGCGAAGAAGAAACAGAGGCAGGTCTCATCACCGGTGGAGTGATCAAGTTGAGCTCGACGCACGTCATTTTGGTATTTGAAACTGGAGGCTTGAGATCGAATAAGCTGATGAAATTTACTACTGGAAGCCCAAGAGCACAATGCGTTGTAGTGCCAACTAAAGTAAGTAAGAAAGTAGAACCACCTTTTTCCTCCAGACATATGGATTGAAAGGGATGTATACAAATTACAAGTATAAGTAAGTAAAATAGAGCAACATGCTAATTTAATGGGTTCTGTAAGTGCGGAAACACTCGAATATTGCTGTCCTGATTCATAAACTTGACGTGTCAACCCAAACATTTTCTACGATATGCAAATCTGGAGAATAGGGCGCTCAGCTAATAGATCCACATTGTGGCTCTGTGTATAGGTTTTTACTCCCTGAGCTGTTTGTATTGGTGCATAATCATGTTGATAAACTCCAAAACCATAAACCATCGTAAGATGGAAGTTGACATAAATTATAGTTCGCAGGTTACATAATAAGAAATAGTCCATATAAGGGGCCTTCCGAAATAATTTTGTTTTCATTGAAGAAAACCACTCGGTTCCACTCCAAATTTCAAGTCACATGTGCGCGACAAAAACTGAGGCGTTGTTCTTTTCAAACCGGGTTTAGAGATGCTTATATGTTTAGCTTTCGAAACAACACGACACATACTTTTAAGACTTGCTTTAACACTACATTTTTCCCGTGAATTTGACGCCTTTCTTATGTATTGACAATCAATTCCAAAGCCTGTTTGCTTTACTTAACCATCTCCTAAATGCAATTCAACAAAAACTTCCAGATCTCTTTACCTTCCAGGACCTTCTGAGAGGATACGGCATTCCTATTAGACGAATCAATCAACTTTTAGACAAAAGGATCAAAAGCAAAGTAAAGTTTCTCATTCCGTCTTCCCAATCATTCCCGGATGTTCCAGGCAGTACTTTTGGCGATAAAAGAAGTCTTGTCGTGGCTTAAAGAAGACGTGATATCAGCATCTGATATCCGTATATTTTGTCATATAGTCCGGCCATTATCAAATCTCTGGGCTCTGTCGCTACAAAATCTATAACAGTACATAGCTGCCAACTTTCTCTAATGGCACAACAGTGGAACATTCTCCTTTGCTGGGTGCCGGGCCTTAGAGATATTCCTGGAAATTGTAAGGAAGTTGAACTCGTCAGGAATTTTACAGAACAACCTATTGTACCACTTTTGGCTAATGATGGTATACCAATCGCTAAATGTAAACTATTGCTAATGCAAGACGCTATGAAGGAAGCAAAAATCAGGTAGAATAACACCACCACGTGTCAAGTCACGAAAAACATCTGGCTTACACTATATTTAAGGAGCTCAAAGTGCTTCCTATCTCTAAGCAGATCACATAATAGCTGGAAAATAGGTGTCATAGCTTCGCACTGTCTAATAAGTAAGCACGAAACGCTGCTTTCAAATGACTTTTGCAGCACTGCGTGGATGAGGAAGAGAAGTAAATAGTTCTTCACCTACTCTATACATGCCTTGATCTAGCTCAAACGCAAAGATTAACTATGATAATTATTCTATAACGATCTCAATCATATTGACATAATCAGTCTTTCATGTTTCGTAAGGGATTCAAACTGGTTTCATTGAGCTTAAAAGAAATCCTCGAATTTTATGTGGTATCCGAATGTGCCATTAAACTGAATAAATGTGTTCTGCTCCATCACGGCCATTTTAACCTCATCTAATCTAGGTAAAGAATACCCGTGGCCTGATGGTTAGTGCGTTGGACTACATCTGGTTAGATCAGTATTTATATTTCGACAGACATATAAATGCTGCTCTGACCAGGGCCAGAGGAGCCTTCGCTCTGACGAAACGGCTGTTTTTTAGCAGTCGGCTTGACCCCAGAGTGAAGGTAATTTGCTACATGGCCCTTATACGGCCAAGGATCGTTTATGGTTGTCCTGTGTGGTTCAACGTTGCCCCTTCCCAGATGGAGAAGTTTCGGGTGTTCGAGCGGCAGTGTGACGCTGTACCGGCTTATATCGAACAGCCGAGTCTTCTTATGTGCATTATTTTTCCAACGAAGTCCTATACAACGGGGCTCGAATCAACAGAATTGACAATTTCGTGATAAAACTCGTTCGAGGTCACATTGCAAGAGCTATGTCTTCGACCAACAATTTAATTTTCGGGGCGTTCTATCCGAACGACGAGTATTTTGAAAGTGCACGCTTGAGCGGCTTCATTCCACCAGAGGCATTACTCTTTTTAGACAAATGCGGTCTGATACAGGATAGATTGGCAGTTCCGTTAATCCACCACGTCAGACGAAGAACCGTGGACAGGCGACTCCCGTACAGTCGGGACGTCATGGCACAAGGCGGAGCAGAGCTCCTTCGGTTCAGTAGGGCTGTGTCCGAACGGAACCGAACTGATAGGCTGAAGCAGGAGAACCAGTTTTGGTGGCTTCAATCGGCACTTGATATTGGGTAGTCGGGATGGGGTTTTAAGCTTTGGCCGGCTTACATACTTGTTTTATAGTTTTAGGGTTTAGGTTTAAGTAGAATAGGCATGGTGGCACAAAAAGAAATAGAAAAAGAAATAATAAAAAAATACAAAAAATATCAAAAAAAAAAATTAAAAAAAAGGAAACATGGAATATATGAAAAAAAAAAAAAAAAAAGACAACAAAATATGAAAAATAATGTTAGATTTGCTGCTGTGGTTGTTCTAGTTTTAAGTAGTTTATAGGTAGAATAGGTAGTTTAAGTTAGTTTTAAGTTTTATTTTAGGACCTAATTTTAAGTAGTTTGTAAGTAAAAATAAAAAAGGATATTGATATTAGTTTTTTTTTTCAACTTTTCTAATAAATACAAAAATAAATAAAATTTAAATGAAGTAAAATAGATCTTAGGGCCGAAAGGCATTAGTATTAAGTGTTATAGTTTAACTTAGAGTGTCCGTATGGGACCATTAAGTTAGTTGTAAGTTATGGATAATTAGGCTAGTTTTATGAATTTTTGTCTAGCTTTAAGATAGGTTTAAGATTGAATAAATAAAAATGAATTTGAAAAAAAAAAAAAAAAAAAGTGCGTTGGACTACCATGCCAGAAGTCTTAGGTTCGATCCCTGCCTATGCCATATACATTTTTTCACGGGTACTCCAATTGACAAATTCTCGAAGAGTAATTCTTGTCATGAATGCTTTTTCAAAATTTGACGTTTGGAATCGGCTTAAAACTGTAGGTCCCCTCTATCTCACACGCACAAATGGTTGAGACTTGAAAGGCACTAGGCCCTAGATCTCAGTGGACTGTTGCGCCACCCAAATTAGATTTCGGTGTTCGTTGGTTTTGAATTCCTTAAAATTCCAACAATATTTAAAGACAGAGTGAGAGGTAAGGAATTCCACATTTTCGTAGTACGATTAAAGAACGAATATATGTACTTCACAGGACGACTAAAGTTGTTCTTAAAGGTAAACATTAAACTCTGTTCAAGAAACTTAAGTATATTACTGAAACACTAGTCCAGAGATGGAAGCTTTGAACGTTGTATATAAATGTTTTATAGATTGAAACTAATAAAATAAAGCATCTTGCATCATTTTTGGCAATACAGCGTTTGTGATTGTTCCATAAAATTTGATTATTGATATGTATTCCGAGAATATTGAAATGTTCAGCTTCATTGATGGAAATGGAACTTATATATTGGAATTTCAAAGTTTTAAATTATAAACAGTTTCTTGTTTGGGTGAAGGTTGTAATTTAATGAGACTATCATATTTTGTGTCGTTATAGTTCCACAACGGAGTGATCTTAGTCTTGAAATGAGAATGGAAAGCTAACAGCATTATAGTCTACCAAATTTTGAATTTACAGAAAGGAGATCATTTTTAAAAATCAGGAAGAGAGTGGGGAAAAAACAGAGCCCTGTGGCACCCCAAAATTTAGTTTTTGGTAAACAGACTTAAAACCATCAAAACTATTGTATGCAACGATCAAAAAAGTATTTCTTATTCCAATATCTATTAGAGAGCTTGATACCTAACCCTATCGAGTATTTTTTGAAATATTATATAAAACAATGTAAAGTTTTGTTCTACTTATTGGTGAGATGAACCGTGAGATCATTGGGATGGCGTTAGTGTTTCAATTACGGTGGTAAAAAGTGACGCAAATATAATCGCTCGATGTTGATACTCAGAAGTGCTACTTTTAATCTATGCCCTTTTAATCTATGCCCTTTTAAAGGGTTTTCCATTAAAGGCTGGTCGTAATATAACAAATCTTATGTGAGATATCACTTAGGTCTTACTTTGAGTTGAAAGCACTATTAGTGACAAAAAATTGTAAAACATAACATTTTTTAAACCGGGCGCATTCATTTAAGAACGCATTGGAATGATCCAGTTTCCGATGATTTTGCAGCATAAATCAAGGCTAAATTAGACCGATAGACCAGCGATATAAGAAAGCCCCACAAGAAAAATTCCAAACAGGTCAAATCACGTGAACTTGGTGATTATAGTAGCCTAAGTTAGAAGTGAGTAAGATACGGTCCCTGCTATTTTTTAAGTGCTTAATCTCAGGATCTTTGGTTACGGAACTTAGTAAGGAGTATGTCTTTTAGTATCTTATGCTACAAATTGAAAGGTGTTGAAATCCGTCTGATCTTGTTCTCATAAATATGGATTAGTGCCAGAACTTGGCTGGGTTAACCATGAATTTTTATTATGTCATACAAACATTTTTGACACAACCCGTTAATGTAATGACATTTATTTTTCTTCAGCATGAACGTTTTTCTTTTGACTAAAAATTGTGTTTGTTATCAAATCATTCTGTATGACGTGTCAAAGTTTTAGTTCCTTTTTATTTCTGCGTTTGCACAATATTTTGTACGGTTTAAACTTTGTTTTTCGAAATTTCTAAACAAAGTATATATTTTTTGGATTCTCAGATCTTACACGGAATTTGTTGACAGTAGATATAAACGAATACTTCTTCGAAGTAGGATTTAAATTTGAAACGAATACTTGAAAAAAGTTAAACACTTTCATCAAAGGATACCGCTTTAGTAAAACCTTTTAGGTGATATTTTGAAAACCTTCATCAATTCTTATACAATTATTTTTGAAATACCATATAACCCTTTTCAAAAAACTACACAGGCAGTAAACTTAGAAAGCAGCTTTAGTAAAAGTAGTTAGGTTTTATTTTATTTTCATCGAAAATCAGCGATCTAAGAATTGTCAGAAATTATTTATTGGGGACATTCCTTAAACCGATATCATTGTATGTGTGATCAGACACAGCACAAAATTTGAAAGAGCTCTTGAAATTCTAAGAAATTGAACAAGTAAAATATTTGTCGAACCATAGCAAGACTTCTCATTTTTATTGATGAAGCTGATGATGATAATGTCAAAAAGTGCAATGAACTATTTGGCATAAGGTTGATAGTTGGGTTGGTATTGATTGCTGCCCATATTACATGTAATAGATGAATGAATATGCCCTGCACTTGTCGACATGCTGTTCCTTGAACCTTAAATCACGAATAATACAACCTTTCATCTCAATCCTGGGCCATTAATTTCACTTCTTTTAGCCGGGCTAGGTACCTATTTATGTACATTTTTCTATACACCAGTATAATATAGTAAGAACCGTACACCATTAACAGCAGTGTTCCTGCTGCACTGCACTGCAGGCAAAAAACTCTTAACATGGATGTGAAAATCTCCCTATTATACGACGACGACTCCGACTTCGACCTCTTCCAATTCCATTATACACCATGACATACCCTTACCGATATTATGGCTATCAGTTGAACAAGAAATTTACTGCAGACATGCTGATTTATCGATTCTCAATTCATTTGCTTTAGCCTTCTTGCTTTTAGTCCTTGCAAGCAAACTCACATATGTGATGATCGACCCCAACCTCAACATTGCTTCAACCCTCAAATCTCCAAACCCCAACAAAAACCCAAACTCAAACGCCCACGCCACAAATATAAATGGTCTTCATTATTTTCGTCTTCGGTTTTTGTTGCAGGTCTTTCTTAAAATCATATATCTACCTACTCGTAGAGACCACAACCTTTTTCGATAATTATAATTCACTATGCCAACACTCTATTGAATATGGAAGGAAGCTCATATAGCTCCAGAGCCTCAGAACTAGTAGCAAGCAGGAGGCCCAAGAACGAACACTTTGGCATACTCGTAAACTAGCATCAGGATATGGGAAAGGACGAAAACAATAATTATTATTCGCTTACCTGATCATCCGAATCAATAGTTTCGGGAATAATATCTGGATTCTTCTCATCACTCTCATTACCATCGATCTCCTTGCTGCCGGAGCTCTTATCACTTGGTCCTGGCGAACCATCTCTCGATGTGTTTTCGTTCGAAAGTGTTTTTCGTCGACGTCTTGAACTTTTGCAGGGTATTCTTAAGGCAACGACTACAGCAAAACCTGCCACCATTACTGCTAACGTCAGACCGATGGTTAATGATAACACGGGTGATAGTAAAAGGGCCGTATGTGGTTTTTCTGTAAGAAAAAAAACAACCAAGTGAAAACAAAACGAAAATAAGGATATGAATTTGACTTGAGATAAATGCGGTAAAGGATAAATTTATCTCCGTTAAAAGGAATTTCATCACAAAAGTTTCGAAAGTTATTTTTTTTCTAAAATAAATATGTCAGGAAAAACATTTTTGAATTGATTAACTTTTTCTCCAAAGTTTTAGGATTTTTGAAGTTAGTGCAAAAAGGTCACAGTGCCCCTAATAGCATAACTTGGTTAAAATATCACTTTATCGATATATTTGGATATGATATAAACGGTTTACCAATAAGAAGTATCTTTTTGAATATCCAGCTGTATGGGCAACTGCCCCTTGTAGAACTGTCATTTTTGACAATTGACAAAAAAATAAGTCATTGCTTTAATTGAATCGAAATATGCTTGAAGTTTTGAAAATTTACTACAAAAATGTTTACAATTTTGAAAGCACAGTAAACCATAACAAAAATGTTTGGTCGTGGTGAAAAGGACATTTAAAACCGTCAAAACTCGTGGAAATCGTTGCAAAATTTGAGCTTTTTTGACAATTCTGTCAAAAGCAACTGAAAGTGCTATTACTGGCAGCTCGTAGTGTGGAAAACAACAAATATTTATTGGATCTTCGGCATTCCACAACCGAAATAACACCATATTTTGATTCAATATATGGGTCGTAAGGTGTTTTACAGCTTCTATCATTAGCAACTTTGTATCTTAGCTGATTGTGTCTTTGAAATGTCAAGTTGACTTAAGATAATTGGATATATTCACTAACCGTTAATTTCAGTACCATTTTTCTGAATCTTTTTAGTTTTAAGAAATACCAAAACATTTAATCTTATGAGGGAAAAATTCGTTTAAGTTTAAGGTAAAATATCTTATGTCGACATACAATTTGGCGTTGAATAAAATAAAAAAAAAGGTTATTTTACCTTAAATTTTCGTTTATAATTCTGTAAAAAGCACCCTAACTTGACTTAAGATGGTTTTGACCAAAATGATGACTTTAGGTCATTTACCTTTTCAGACGAGAATTAATAAATATTAATATTAAAAAATAATGAGCACTTGTATGCACTCAAAGTAAGGAGAGGGGGGGGGGGGGTTACCAAGCCCTTATCTTATGGAATTTAAAAAAAAACACTAAAAAATAAAATGTTTGGTTCAACTTTTACTTAACTTTTTTTTATTGAGAAATTCACCTTTACCACAGACTCAGACTTATAATTTCATATATATATAGACACCAACATATGTACACAGTGTCATTATGTATGTTTATAGGAACATGAACTGAACATACCTCTTTCCGATGTTAATTGCTTTTCGGGCATCCGTAGCATTGCCGCATTCATATTCGTTGGATCGGAACGTCCTTTTGAATTGAAGGCATACACTGAGAGTAAATAAACACTACCAGGTGTCAGAGCCGAAACCGAAAACTTTGGTACCGGAGAAGTTATGTTTGCTCTGATTTCCTGCAATGAAAAAGAAAAGAAAAACGAAATGGTTAAAGACTTTTCTCAAATTCAGTTTTTCAAAAAAGCCACAAAAACGAAAAGACGTGTTTTATAATTCTTTTTAAACTTTTATCTCATTTTCTCTGTGTCTTTGGTTTTGGATATGGAAGGTTTGAGTGAGTTTCATCTCTCGAATCCCATCTGAAAACAAGAAGTGTGTCTGTGACATATTATAAAGGGGCAGGATCCAGGAAGATTCCTTGCCTAGACACAAAAATTTCAACAGACACAAAAATGCATCACGTAATGTCACTGACATGTCAGAACTTTTAGTTGGCATTCGAGGTGGATGCATACTTATGCATATCCTTTTTGTGTGTTTGTACGTGTGTGTAGCAATGTGAATTTAAAAATTTTGAATGAATATACGAGTGATTGTTTGAAAGGACATACAGTTTGGAATATACGAGTATATGTACTTACATTTGAATGGGGTTCCCTCATTTCAAGCATAAACGATTGCGGTAGGCCACCATTGAAACCGTCAGTGCATTTGACAGTTAGTGATACCATTGATATGTTGGTTAGGGTACAGTTATGCACTTGGTCTGGTCGTCCTGTGTTAATAAAGACAATGTTAAATTAATGATGATTGTTATTTTATTTTTATTTTTTTAAAGTTATTTTATTGATGCATATACATAAACATATTATATATGTTAATATTTATAATAATTAAAGTTAAAGGATATTCAGTTCTAATTGCTAATAATGTCCTTTAAATGGTAATATGATGTCTATTATTTCTGAATACGAACTTGAACCGTTTTTTTAATTGAAATAAAACAAATCCACTAATACTGACTTTCATCGGGTTAGTTCACTTTTTCAGTGAAGACTTTAAGTTAAACCCGAGTTAACTCAGCAAAATTTTGCAAGTTTTTATGTGGGTAAGTATCCATAGCTAAATATCTGTTGTGTCATAAGTAAGTCTTCAAGGCTTCAAGCCATTTCCATGGCTGGTTTTTCCTTGTAATTTTATTTTGTTTAATTAAAAATTAATATATTTGGAACTTATTATTCAACAAATATTAACAAATTAACAGACTAAATTCTAATTACAAAAATTTAACTAAATATTAAAAAAACTCTTAAATATAGCTTTCAAAATTGTAAGTAAGGGAAATTTTATTTTTTTGGGCACCTGACTTATGCATACTTAAATCATATAATCAAATAAGATTTAAATTGTGAGTAGTATTTTCTTTATAATTAAGATAGGGATTGGAATTTTTGAGAATGATTTTTAGATCTTTGAGTATCTGAAGAAAATAAAATAAGATTTCTAACAAAATATGAACCAAACAAAGCATTTTTTTTTAATTTATGGTTTTTTAAAAAATCAAACTGACCTTGAGGCAAAATGTAAGACCATTATTTAAATTTATTTAAAGAGAACACAAATATTTATAAACGATTGCCATCATAGACATCCTAAAATTAAAAAAGTTATTTTTTATAAACTTTATAAGTTAAGATCCCTTGATATTTGAAATATCATTGAAAAGTCTTAAGACATAGTTTTTAAAAGTTACTAAAAATAAGGTAGTAACAATGCATACAAAAAAAAGCTTAAATTAATCTTATTATGCCATTATTTAAAATATTGGCGCAACATTAAATAATTAATAAGGGGTTATACGTTTGAAATTGAGCGCAAGGGTAAACTGATGAGCTTTCCTGGATGTGCGAGTTTTACGCCTGAATTGTTTGAGTTCAAATGCAACTGGCTAATACGACAGAACATTGGTTGTTAAAACATCTGTAATACAACGAAAGGCATCAAATATTTCTTCGGTGTTCGAGTGATGTAAACGTTTCGAATATATTTCTATCGCCTATCATTTTCAAATTTCAAAAATTTCCTAAGCACTTAGTAGCACTTTTTGGCTTGCAATGACGAATAAGTAACAATTCCATAAGAGGTGATCTGTGATACACATACCGAGTAGTGAAATGTTTCCTGAATGCCAGTGCCATTAATCGATAGCGGCATAGGGGATTGGTTACGCTTTAACAACAGGAGACAGAAATGAGTAATTGAAGAATTAATTCCTTATGCTGTCAAGATCGGAACTTATCATATACTGCCGTTGAAGTTCCACTTCCGAAGGACAAGGTCGTTAATATAGAAACTAATATGAAAAGCTCAGGGTACTTTTGTCAGCGAAACAGTTTAATGGATTAGAAGTGGTAGACAAGAGATAATTTATGAACATAAGGAAGAGAGTCGGAGGAAAGGTGTAGCCCTGGGGAATACCAGAATTTATTTTCTGAATTTTAGACTTAAATAATACAATACAACTTGTATGGAACGGTTAGAAATATAGTTTCTAACACAGCAAAGAAGAATATACCAAAAGCACGTATTTTCAATAAGAGAGCTTGGTGCTAAACTTTATGAAATGTCTTTGAAATATCAAGTGCAATAAGCCTACTTTCTTTAAAACGATGTAAAGACTGTTCGGTAGATAAACCATGAGATAATCAGTGGACCTATTGCTAAGAAAGACATACTGACGGTCATTAAGAAGCTTTCGTTAATCGATATTTTTCTTAAAGTCATTATTAATCAGTGCGTCCATGACTTTGAAAAGAAGTGAGGGAAGTGCTATTGGACAATAGTTGGAGGGGAAAGAGGATTCGCCTTTTTTAGGGACGTGTCAACCAAATGGTGTTTTCTTTCTGGACATGGACAATAGCGGGGATACTATCTTTTAGTACTCTTGCAACTGAAGAAGTTCGCAAGCAGATTAGTCCCACAACTCATTGCACTCTCTGGTAGCGTCGAATTAACAGCACACTGTTTTGCAAGTTAAAATAGGTTTTATCAATCGAGTATACATTAGGAGTTTCATTGCGAACGTGCGTTGGAACCAAGGATGACATGGTGTTTCGTACGTTTTTTACAAATGCCCACCAATCTGTACGTCCTTTGAGTTAAAATAATATTTTGTGTCTTAATTTCTGGTCATGCAAACATTTGGTTCGTCGATATGACTGTACATGTCTTTCTAGCTTATTTGATACTATTCTTATTTTCGTCAGTGGGGTTGCCTTTACAACAACAGAAAGTCACACCATGAGTTCACTTTGAGCTTAATAGATTTTATACTATTCGGGATAAAATTTGTCATTCCCCGAAGAATACAAATTTTTAACCAAGGGACATACTCGTATAAGTACCTTCAACAAATTTTAAACTACGGTTTTGAGAAGAAAACATACAGCTTTGATAAGTATATCCGGTCAAGCTTTTTGTAATCACATGTAGTTATTTCTTTATCCTAGACGTTGATGGACGATATGCTGCGATTGATTCTGGTACTAAAATAATGAAGCATTTTTTCAGAGATGAGTTTGAAACATTCAGGTGATATTTTGGAAAAAAAAATATATATATTTGTTTTGGACAGAGGGCTTAGAGACTTAATCCGCAAGCCTTGAATCCTGAATTTTTTGCTGAACCTATAACTAACAAATAGTGAACGGGCAGAGATAATTGGTAATAAGTTTAATCCAACACTTGAAGACAATTTTGCCGACCAACAACTTCTTATTGCAAGGGATAATGAATATCTATAAAAATGAAAAACATAGTTCCAACGAAATAAAAGCTTACTATTTTAACTGCCTCGTTGGAATACGGAACATCAGTTGTTGCGCTCATGGCGAGCATTTTATGGTATTTGAGCTATGCAAGGCACCAGGGAACAATGAGCATATCACCAGTTATATTTCGTTAAAGTTTTTTAACCAAACGAAGATTATTAACTTCTCGAAGGAAGTTATTGTAATAGGTCCGATTTGTCAAATTGAAAATTTTGATATTTCTCGACGTTTCAAGGTCCCTAGAGTCGAAATAAAAGATTTTTAGAAAGATATCTGTGCGTGCGTGTGTACGTACGTTCGTACGCTAGCGACGTTTTTTCGTCGTCCATAGCTCAAGAACCAGAAGAGATATCGATTTCAAATAAATGTTGTTATACAGATAACAAAACAGAAAGATGCAAAAAGGGCTCTCAAGAAAATTGCGTGGGTGGTTTTCTTACCATAGCAGTTTGAAAAAAAAAGGTGAAAATTTTGGTTACCCCTAAATATCTTACGAACCAAAAACGCTAGACGCTTGAATTAAATTGTATATAATATATTGTAACGTGATATAAAAGCAGTATATTTTTTTAAAACAATCTTTTCAACGGTTTTTTTTATAAATCAAAAAAACTGAGAAAAAAAATGTGTCACCACCAAAATTTTACGACTGAAATATGATTTCATCTCCAAAACAATTTTGTGCAACGAAGAATAATGTTTTTGACATCTGATAAAATTTTGAGAAAAATTGGATTGACTCAAAGTTGGTAAAAATTGAATATCGATTGAAATATCTTTTCAAAAACTTGAAATTAGGCTTCAAAAACCTAAAAAAAAATTAACAAAACTTGGTAAAAATTTATTTTCGACTCAAATAGCTTTTCAAAAATTAAAAATATTAACTTCAAACTTATTTTGTTTTACAAAATATATTGTTTTCGATATTCCATAATTTTTTTATAAAAATCCAACAGTCCGTTTTGTCATAAAAAATAAAATCTACAAAAAATAGTACGCAAATTGTAAAAATTGATACGAGTACATATAGACAAACTTTTAAGCAAGACAAATCGACAGACGGGATGGGAAATTATCAGTGTGGGTCGCATCCCAACCTCTTTTTTTTTTAATTTCTATATCATCTTAGCTGCAAAAATACATTCTGTTTTACTTTTTTAGTATTTTGACATAAGGTGAAGTAACATACAAATCAGGATCAAAAACATTTTTTTTTTAATTTTAATTCGTTGAAATGGAAAAAATGAAAAATCTTTAGTGGTACTGATTTATTTACACTTATTTATATATAACTTAATTTAAGTTTTAGACTCTTGGACATAAACTATAAGTTAATAAAGCATATATTATGTACATATATAAAGAGTCCAAAATTATTGTTTATCAGTTTTTTTGTTGTTTTTTAGGTTTTTTTAAAAAAAGGAAATTTACTTAAAATTACCAACAATATTTTACGTCTGATAAAACAGTTTGATTTTAAAATTGATTCTTGTAAACGAGATTTTTAGTTGAAAAGTAATTTCTACCAATTTAAGAAGCATTTTTCGAAAGTTTATATTTCTTATGTAGGAAAATTCAGATTGGATTTTCTGATCATTGTTAACATTAATATATTTATTTATTCACGAGATAACGAGAATCGAACACTAATTTTTGTAGATCTTAATTCTTATGAAATAAATTCTTACTAAGATTTTACTGAAGGTCAAAAACAATATATTCAAAAAGATCAAATTAGTATGAAGCCAATATCTTTGTTTAAAAAAGATACTTAAGTCCAAAAACTAATTTTGACTAACTCTTAGCAATATTTTTTTTAAGATTTTTATGTTTTTTTTTTTTTTAAACTATCAATTAATTTTTCTCAAAATTTTACCAGATGTCAAAAACGTTATTCAATTTTCGTAATTTTTTTTCAAAATGTTAAAAGTTTGGTATCTCGTCACAATATATAATAAAAATTTCATTGAAGTCGCTAGAGTTACTGCTTCTTGAGATATTTTTTGTTAATCTAAATGTTAACTTTTTTTTTTAAATGGTAAAAAAAACACCCTCAAAATATTTTTTGATAGTCCTTTCTGCATTTTTATCTATATAACAAAATTTATTTGAAGTCGGTATCTCCACTGGTTCTCGAGATATGGACGACAAAAAAAGCTTCCACAACGAACGGACATCTTTCTACAAATCTTTTACTAACACTTTAAAGACCTTGAAACATCGAGAAATTTCAAAATATTCAATTCGACAAATAGAACTTATTAAAAATGTTTAAAGTATTCTCAAAAACAACACTTAAAATTAAAACTTTTTGACCATCATAGCATTTGGATTGTTGTTCCAAACACAATTAGTGCTAATTGAAAAAAATTGTTAATTCATTTTTCTAAAAAGTTCACGATTCCAAGGACTATTGAAATATCATTCCTAACTAAACATTAAATTTATTATCAGTTTGCAATTTAAATTTCTGTTTAGAAAAATGTGTTTGTTTTATTTATTTGGCCTTAGAAAAAAAACTTTTTTTTTTAATTTTTTTTAAAAATTCATTTAAAAATACACTCTGATTTTTATATAATTTTTGGAAATACTCTCAAATAACAAAATCTGCAATCATACGTATCATACTTTTTAATTAGAAAAATCAAAAACACTTAAGCGATTGATATGGTGATAATTCGACGATACAATATTTCAATAATAAAGAAACACTTTCGAACTTGATTTTTCAAACCTTGCACAAGGATTAATTATTTTATCTGTTTCCAAAATTCGAACCACTTTTCAAGTGTATGAAATAAAATAACTACACTTGGGTGTATACGTAACTTCAATATTTCTTTGAATTTCTTACAAATATTTTCCCATTTTCCAAAAATATAAAATTCTTATCTTTGAACCTTTAAGTTCTATCTTCATGAACTTAATTTGATGATAACATAGTAAACGTTTGACCAAATTAACTTACCTGCTGCAATAATATGAAACACACATGGCACTCTTTGACGTCCAATTTTATTTGAAGCCACACACAGCAGGGTGCCGTAATCAAGTTCAGTGATTGGAGTATAGGTCACTATAGATGAAGTTCCTGTTCATATAAAAATATAGACCAAACAAAAGGAAAATTAAAAACAGTTGCATACCTGCATCAGTAACATAGTATCTAGGTTTACATTTATGAAAGATTGCAGGTGAAAATGCAATTAATCTACAAAAGAGATCTCCTTGAATTTCATAACAAAATCAAAAACCCCCCTCTTTACCTTTATACTCATTCATACATGTGTATATTTTCTAAAATATAAAAATACAAGAAAATATGTTATGTTTTTTATGATGTAGCTACCTAGTTTTCCAAGAGAAGAGTAAATGAAGGTATAGATTCTAATAACACAACTCGAGTCGAGTCGAGTTGAGAACTGGACTGGCTTAAGGCTGCTGCATAGATTTTACAGATTTTAATTAAGATCCATGTCAGATTACACTCGGAAAGTTTGTTTGCATGGAAAACGTATCGTAAACTGAATGATGCAAGAGTTTTGAGCTTTGCCGTGAGTCGAATCGAGTCGAGTCGAGTGAGCCGGAGCCCCCATCCGATTTATGGACGTAGAAAGGTCGGTATGTGTGTTTGATATAAAAAAAAACTGAAAGCAACTTCCTATCTTGACGTATATTTCTAGAGTGACTACGAGTAGGTTAGCTTTAACATTCCGGCTGGCATTGGGTTTTTATTATTTTTTTGTTTTATTATTATTATTTTGCTTTTTTTCTCATTTATGTTTTGATTTTAAATATTATGATGAAGAAGTAGATAGCAGCTTCAGAGATCCAGTTTCAGTTACCAGATCCAGCTTCAACAGCTACTGTGGGACTGTGAAACTGTGGGGCATTCGGCCAAGGCTATACAATCAGAAGTGGAACACACATATAACCTACAACCACCCCGCGATTGTATAAAAATTAACAAGCCAAATGAATAAAACACTGAAGTTGTGGAGAAGAGCATAAACCCGAACAAACAAAAT
>NC_079147.1:68083501-68109261 GCF_945859685.1 Eupeodes corollae
GTATCCGAGTAGGCCATTAAACTGAATAAATGTGTCCTGCTCCATCACGGCCATTTTAACCTCATCTAATCTAGGAAAAGGGTACCCGTGGAATGATGGTTAGTGCGTTGGACTGCCATGCCAGAAGACTTAGGTTAGACCCCTGCCTATGCCATATACATTTTTTCACGGGTACTCCAATTGACAAATTCTCCAAGAGTAATTCTTGTCATGAAAAAATGCTTTTTCAAAATTTGACGTTTGGAATCGGCTTAAAACTGTAGGTCCCCTCTATCCCTGACAACAGTACTCGCACAAATAAATGGTTGAGAGATGTAAGGCACTAGGCCATAGATCACAACGGACCATTGCGCCACCCAAATTAGATTTCGGTGTTCGTTGGTTTTGAATTCCTTAAAATTCCAACAACATTTAAGAACAGAGTGAGAGGTAAGGAATTCCACATTTTCGTAGTACGATTAAAGAACGAATATATGTATTTCACAGGACGACTAAAGTTGTTCTCAAAGGTAAACAATCAACTCTGTTCAAGAAACTTAAGTATATTACTGAAACACTAGTCCAGAGATGGAAGCTTTGAACGTTGTATATAAATGTTTTATAGATTGAAACTAGTTCAGAAGGAAGGACAAATATCTTGCATGGTTTTAATAAAATAAAGCATCTTGCATCATTTTTGGCAATACAGCGTTTGTGATTGTTCCATAAAATTTGATTATTGATACGTATTCCGAGAATATTGAAATGTTCAGCTTCATTGATGGAAATGGAACTTATATATTGGAATTTTAAAGTTTTAAGTTATAAACAGTTTCTTGTTTGGGTGAAGGTTGTAATTTAATGAGACTATCATATTTTGTGTCGTTATAGTTCCACAACTGAAAAGGAGTGATCTTAGTCTTGAAATGAGAATGGAAAGCTAACAGCATTATAGTCTACCAAATTTTGAATTTACAGAAAGGAGATCATTTTTAAAAATCAGGAAGAGAGTGGGGAAAAAACAGATCCCTGTTGCACCCCAAAACTTAGTTTTTGGTAAACAGACTTAAAACCATAAAAACGATCCAAAAAGTATTTCTTATTCCAATCTCTATTAGAGAGCTTGATGCCTAACCCTATCGAGTATTTTTTGAAATATTACATAAAACAATGTAAAGTTTTGTTCTACTTATTGGTGAGATGAACCGTGAGATCATTGGGATGGCATTAGTGTTTCAATTACGGTGGTAAAAAGTGACGCAAATATAATCGCTCGATGTTGATGCTTAGAAGTGCTACTTTTAATCCATACCTTTTAAAGTGTTTTCCATTAAAGGCTTAAGGTTGTAATAAAACAAATCTTATGTGAGATATCACTTAGGTTTTAATTAAGGTTGAAAGCTCTAATAGTGACATTAAGTGTGAAACATAACATTTTTAAACGGCACATTCATTTAAGAACGCATTCCAATGATCCAGTTTCCGATGCTTTTGGATTGTAAAACAAGGCTGAATTAGACCGATACCTTCGATTATGTTGTGTTTGAGGGCTGCAGTCATAGTTTGCAGCTTATTTACATAGATCAGGGATTTAAGAAAGCCCCACAAGACAAATTCCAAACAGGTCAAAGCACATGATCTTGTTGATTCTAGTAGCCTTAGTTACACGTCAGTAAGTTACGGTCCCTGCTAATTTTTAAGTGCTTAATCTCAGGGTCTTTTGTTACGGAACTTAGTTAGGAGTATATCTTTTATTATCTAATGCCACAAATTTGAAATTTTGAAAGGTGTTGAAATCCGTCTGATCTTGTTCCCATAAATATGAATTAGTGCCACAACCCGTTAAATTAAGGACATTTATTTTTCTTCATCATGAACGTTTTTCTTTTAACTTAAAATTGGGTTTGTTATCAAATTATTCTGTATGACGTGTCAAAGTTTTAGTTTCTTTTTGTTTTGTTTATTTTGTACGGTTTAAACTTTGTTTTTTGAAATTATATTTTGAAAATAATTTATACATTTTCAGCTTATTTCTGAACAAAGTAAAAATTTTTTGGGTTCTCAAAAACGAATATTTCTTCGAAGTAGGATTCAAATTTGAAACGAATACTTGAAAAAAAGTTTAACACTTTCATCAAAGGATACCGCTTTAGTAAAACCTTTTTGGTTTCATCAATTCTTATACAATTATTTTTGAAATACCATATAACCCTTTTCAAAAAACTACACAGGCAGTAAGCTTTAGTTAAATTAGTTAGGTTTTATTTTCTTTTCATCGAAAATCAGCGATCTAAGAATTGTCAGAAATTATTTATTAGGGACATTCCTTAAACCGATATCATTGTATGCTGTGATCAGACACAGCACATAAGTTGAAAGAGCTCTTAAAATTCTTAGAACTAGTAAAATATTTGTCGAACCATAGCAAGACTTCTCATTTTTATTGATGAAGCTGATGATGATAATGTCAAAAAGTGCAATGAACTATTTGGCATAAGGTTGATAGTTGGGTTGGTATTGATTGCTGCCCATATTACATGTAATAGATGAATGAATATGCCCTGCACTTGTCGACATGCTGTTCCTTGAACCTTAAATCACGAATAATACAACCTTTCATCTCAATCCTGGGCCATTAATTTCACTTCTTTTAGCCGGGCTAGGTACCTATTTATGTACATTTTTATATGCAGCAGTATAATATAGTAAGAACCGTACACCATTAACAGCAGTGTTCCTGCTGCACTGCACTGCAGGCAAAAAACTCTTAACATGGATGTGAAAATCTCCCTATTATACGACGACGACTTCGACTTCGACCTCTTCCAATTCCATTATACACCATGACATACCCTTACCGATATTATGGCTATCAGTTGAACAAGAAATTTACTGCAGACATGCTGATTTATCGATTCTCAATTCATTTGCTTTAGCCTTCTTGCTTTTAGTCCTTGCAAGCAAACTCACATATGTGATGATCGACCCCAACCTCAACATTGCTTCAACCCTCAAATCTCCAAACCCCAACAAAAACCCAAACTCAAACGCCCACGCCACAAATATAAATGTTCTTCATTATTTTCGTCTTCGGTTTTTGTTGAAGGTCTTTCTCAAAATCATATATCTACCTACTCGTAGAGACCACAACCTTTTTCGATAATTATAATTCACTATGCCAACACTCTATTGAATATGGAAGGAAGCTCATATAGCTCCAGAGCCTCAGCACCAGAAGCAAGCAGGAGGCCCAAGAACGAACACTTTGGCATGCTCGTAAACTAACATCAGGATATGGGAAAGGACGAAAACAATAATTATTATTCGCTTACCTGATCATCCGAATCAATAGTTTCGGGAATAATATCTGGATTCTTCTCATCACTCTCATTACCATCGATCTCCTTGCTGCCGGAGCTCTTATCACTTGGTCCTGGCGAACCATCTCTCGATGTGTTTTCGTTCGAAAGTGTTTTTCGTCGACGTCTGGAACTTTTGCAGGGTATTCTTAAGGCAACGACTACAGCAAAACCTGCCACCATTACTGCTAACGTCAGACCGATGGTTAATGATAACACGGGTGATAGTAGAAGGGCCGTATGTGGTTTTTCTGTAAGAAAAAAAAAAACAAACCAAGTGAAAACAAAACGAAAATAAGGATATGAATTTGACTTGAGATAAATGCGGTAAAGGATAAATTTATCTCCGTTAAAAGGAATTTCATCACTAAAGTTTCGAAAGTTATTTTTTATTCTAAAATAAATATGTCAGGAAAAACATTTGAATTGATTAACTTTTCCTCCAAAGTTTTAGGATTTTTGAAGTTAATGCACAAAGGTCACAGTGCCCCTAATAGCATAACTTGGTTAAAATATCACTTTATCGATAGATTTTGATATAATATAAATGGTTTACCAATAAGAAGTATCTTTTTAAATACCTATCCAGCTGTTTGGGCAACTGTCCCTTGTAGAACTGTCATTTTTGACACTTGACAAAAAAATAAGTCATTGCTTTTAATTGAACCGAAATATGCTTGAAGTTTTGAAAATTTACTACAAAAATGTTGACAATTTTGAAAGCACAGTAAACCATAACAAAAATGTTTGGTCGTGGTGAAAAGGACATTTAAAACCGTCAAAACTCGTGGAAATCGTTGTAAAATTTGAGCTTTTTTGACAATTCTGTCAAAAGCAACTGAAAGTGCTATTACTGGCAGCTCGTAGTGTGGAAAACAACAAATATTTATTGATCTTCGGCATTCCACAACCGAAATAACACCATATTTTGTCTCAATATATAGGTCGTAAGGTGTTTTACAGCTTCTATCATTAGCAACTTTGTATCTTAGCTAATTGTGTTTTTGAAATGTCAAGTTGACTTAAGATAATTGGATATATTCACTAACTGCTAATTTCAGTACCATTTTTCTGAATTTGTTTTGTTTTAAGAAATACCAAAACATTTAATCTTATGAGGGAAAAATTCGTTTAAGTTTAAGGTAAAATATCTTATGTCGACATACAATTTTATGTTGAATGAAATAAAAAAAAAACAAAGGTTATTCTACCTTCAATTTTTTTATAATTCTGTAAAAAGCATCCTAACTTGACTTAAGATGGTTTTGACCAAATTGTTGATTTCGTTAAAAGACTATTTTTTACAATATTTGTGTCCCTACTGAAAAAGATGACTTTAGGTCATTTACCTTATCAGACGAGAATTAATAAATATTAATATTAAAAAATAATGAGGACTTGTATGCACTCAAAGTAAGGAGAGGGGGGGGGGTACCAACCCCTTATCTTATGCAATTTAAAAAACTCACTAAAAATTAAATTTATGATTCAACTTTTACTTAACTTAACTTTTTTTATCCAGAAATTCACCTTTACCACAGACTCAGACTTATAATTACATATATATAGACACCAACATATGTAGACAGTGTCATTATGTATGTTTATAGGAACATGAACATACCTCTTTCCGATGTTAATTGCTTTTCGGGCATCCGTAGCATTGCCGCATTCATATTCGTTGGATCGGAACGTCCTTTTGAATTGAAGGCATACACTGAGAGTAAATAAACACTACCAGGTGTCAGAGCCGAAACCGAAAACTTTGGTACCGGAGAAGTTATGTTTGCTCTGATTTCCTGCAATGAAAAAGAAAAGAAAAACGAAATGGTTAAAGACTTTTCTCAAATTCAGTTTTACAAAAAAGCCACAAAAACGAAAAGACGTGTTTTATAATTCTTTTTAAAGTTTTATCTCATTTTCTCTGTGTCTCTGGTTTTGGATATGGAAGGTTTGAGTGAGTTTCATCTCTCGAATCCCAACTGAAAACAAGAAGTGTGTCTGTGACATATTATAAAGGGGCAGGATCCAGGAAGATTCCTTGCCTAGACACAAAAATTTCAACAGACACAAAAATGCATCACCTAATGTCACTGACATGTCAGAACTTTTAGTTGGCATTCGAGGTGGATGCATACTTATGCATATCCTTTTTGTATGTTTGCACGTTTGTGTAGCAATGTGAATTTAAAAATTTTGAATGAATATACGAATGATTGTTTGAAAGGACATACAGTTTGGAATATACAAGTATATGTACTTACATTTGAATGGGGTTCCCTCATTTCAAGCATAAACGATTGCGGTAGGCCACCATTGAAACCGTCAGTGCATTTGACAGTTAGTGATACCATTGATATGTTGGTTAGGGTACAGTTATGCACTTGGTCTGGTCGTCCTGTGTTAATAAAGACAATGTTAAATTAATGATGATTGTTATTTTATTTTTATTCTTTTAAAGTTATTTTATTGATGCATATACATATACAAATGTATGTTAATATTTATAATAATAAAAGTTAAAGGATATTCAATTCTAATTGCAGATAATGTCCTTTAAATATTAATATGATATCTATTAGTCCTCGATAAGAACTTGAACCGTTTTTTGAATTGAAATAAAACAAATCCACCAATACTGACTTTCATCGGGTTAGATCACTTTTTCAGTGAAGACTTTAAGTTAAACCCAAGTTAACTCAGGAAATTTCGCAAGTTTTTATGTGCGTTAGTATCTATAGCTAAATATATGTTGTGTCATAAGTAAGTCGTCAAGGCTTCAAGCCATTTCCAAGGCATGTTTTTTCTTGTAATTTTATTTTGTTTAATTTAAAATTAATATATTTGGTACTTATTATTCAACAAATATTAACCAATTTACAGACTAAATTCTAATAACAAAAATTTAACTAAATCTTTAAAAAAATGTTAAAAATTGTAAGTAATTTAAATTTTATTTTTTTGGGCACCTATGCATATTTAAAGCATAATAATCAAATAAGATTTAAATTGTAAGTAGGATTTTTTTTTTTATAATTAAGATAGGGATTGGAATTTTTGAGAATGATTTTTAGATCTTTGAGTCTCTGGAGAAAATAAAATAAGATTTTTTTTAACAAAATCTGAACCAAACATAGCGTTTTAGAAATTTAAGGGTTCTTAAAAAATCAAACTTGAGATTTTAACTGAACTTGAGGCAAAAGCTAAAACTTTTATTTAAATTTATTCGAACAGAACGCAAATATTTATAAAGAATTGCCATCATTGACATAGATTTATAAACTTTACAAGTTAAGAGACCTTGACATTTGAAACATCATTGAAAAGTCTTAAGGCACAGTTTATAAAAGTTACTAAAAAAAAGGTAGTAACAATGCATACAAAAAAAAGCTAAAATAAATCTTATTATACTTTTGTTTAAAAATATTGGCGTAGGTTAGGTTAGGTTATAGTGGCTGTCCAAGATGGAAACGGACACACTTAGCCCTGTTTAATGGCCTATTGTGATACCACATGAATCTTGAGGCTTCCTCCTTAGCTCAATGGAACCAGTTTGAGACCCTTACGAGACGTAAGAGGCTGATTGTACTGATATGATTTAGATCGTTAAAGAAGAATTCTCCTAGGTAATTCTTCCGTTTTCGAGCCAGAGCAGGGCATGTGCAGAGAATACGCCTAGTCTCGTGGCGTGCTTTCCTATTAGAAAGGGTCCGGTTATAACCCCTATTATCGAGCTTATATGCGATATGCTTCAAGATAGCAAGAACGCTTTAAATCTAGTGTTGGCCAGGTGTTTTTTGTGACTTGGCACGTGGAGATGTTGTTCCACCTGGTGCCTGCCCTCCTCGCAGCGTCTTGCATTAGCAACAGTTTACAAGTAGCGATTGGTATGCCAGTACTTGCCAAACGTGGTAGGATGGGCTGTACTGTACCGTTCCTGGCGAGTTCATCTGCCTTACAGTTACCTCTATGGCTCGGCACCCAGCATAGGTGAATATTAAACTGCTGCGCCATCTCCATTAGAGATGTTCGACAGTTATGGACTGTTATAGAGTTTGTAGAGACAGAGTCCAGAGATTTGATAGCGGCCTGGCTGTCAGAGAAAATACGGATATCAGATGTTGATATCACGTTTTCTTTGAGCCAAGACAAGACTTCCTTAATCGCCAAAAGTTCCGCCTGGAACACACTAGAATGATTGGGAAGGCGGAATGAGAGGTTTAATTTCTGTCGTTCAGAGTACACACCTCCACCAACCCCTTCTTTGGTTTTTGAGCCATCTGTGTAAAAATGGATTGACTCATCCTCCAGAATATCCTTTCCTCCCAAAAAGATCTGGTAGGTATAGAAATCTGGAAGTTTCTGTCGAATTGTAGTTGGGGGATGGTGTAGTCTGTGTGCTTTGGAATTGATTCTAAGTACCTTAGAATTACGGAGTGGCCAATGTTGTTGTTAGTCCACTGCGACGAAGCATTGAGGCGAATAGCAGATTTTGCAGCTATTTGTTTGCTAAATATGTCAAGAGGTGTAAGATAGAGCAAGGTGTCCAGTGCTGCAGACGGGGTCGTGCGAAGCGATCCGCTTATACATAGGCAGGCTGAACTTTGGACTTTATTTAACTTATCCCTGTTTATACCTTTCTCTAAAGCAGTCCACCATACTGCCACACCGTACGTTAAAATCGCTCTGATTACCGATGTGTATAGCCAATGCGTGATTCTGGGCTATAAACCCCATTTATTACCAATAGCTTTTTTGCAAGAAAAGAGATCTACAGTAGCTTTTTTGACTCTTTCCTGTTCGTTATGTTTCCAATTTAGTTTTTTGTCTAAGACAAGACCTGGGTATTTGGCCTCGTCTGAGAATTTTAATTGGATTCCTTTAATGTAAGGAGAGTTGACAAACGGAATTTTGTATCTCCTCGAAAATAAGACCAGATCGGTTTTGTGTGGGTTAACACCCAGTCCACACCGATCAGCCCAAAGTATTAGTCTGTCCAAGGCATTTTGTAAGAGTTCTTTTAGGATATTAAGATGCTTTCCTGAAACTGCTATAGCAACGTCGTCCGCATAGGCTATCACTCTGAAACCCTCCGCATCCAGACTGGTTAGGATTTCATTCACCACTAGGTTCTAGAGGAGAGGGGATAGAACACCACCTTGCGGTGTCCCTCTACTAACGAATCGTCTGCTAGAAGAGTTGCCCAGTTTTGAGTTAATTATTCTGCTAGTAAGCATGAAATGAACTAACTCCCGAAGCAAACTCTCTACATTTAGAGATGTCAAAGGCATCTTCGATGTCAACATTTTTAACAATTGTTGTTGTTCTTTTAAATTTACAGGCACTCAAGGAAAGAGATTAAAGGGGTGATACCGTTAAGCGTTGGTCTTAAAATTCTGAAAATTAACATGGACGGAAAAACAGAGTTCGGTATAGCATTCCACATTCCGGTTGAGTAATTAAAAAAATAATCTCCACACTGAATAGTACGTTCGAAATTAAGCTCAAGGGTAAACTGGTGAGCAGTCTTGGATGTTCCAGTATGACGGCTGAATTGTTTGAGGGAAAAATGCAACTGGATATTTTAACAGAACATTGGTTGTTAAAATACCTATAAAACAAAGAAAGGCATAAAACATTGCCGAGGTGTTCGAGTGATGTAAATTTTCTGGTAATATTTCTATTGGCTATCATTTTCAAAGCTCTTTTTTGAAAATTCTATAACGGGTGCTCTGTGGTACACATACCGAGTACTGAAAATTGATTAGTTTCCAAGATGCAAGTGCGGCTCATGGGAAGGGGCATCGGGGTAGATTCCGCTTCCCTGGGGAATACCAGCATTTATTTTATGAAGTTTAGACTTAAATAATACAATACAACTTGTATGAAACGGTTAGAAATATAGTTTCTAACACAGCAAAGAAGAGATTCATCAATACCAAAAGCACGTATTTTCAATAAGAGAGCTTGGTGCTGAACTTTATGAAATGTCTTTGAAATATCAAGTGTAAAAATCTTACTTTCTTCAAACCGATGTTAAGATTTGTTCCACTGTTCGGTAGATAAACCATGAGATAGTCAGTGGACCTATTGCTAAGAAAGACATACTGACAGTCATTAAGAAGCTTTCGTTAATCGATATATTTCTTAAAGTCATTATTAATCAGTGTGTCCATGACTTTGAAAAGAAGTGAGGGAAGTGCTATTGGACAATAGTTGGAGGGGAAAGAGGATTCGCCTTTTTTAGGGACGTGTCAACCAAATGGTGTTTTTTTTCTGGACATGAAAAATAGCGGGGATACTATCTTTTAGTACTCTTGCAACTGAAGAAGTTCGCAAGCAGATTAGTCCCACAACTCATTGCACTCTCTGATAGCGTCGAATTAACAGCAAACTGTTTTGCAAGTTAAAATTGGTTTTATCAATCGAGTATACATTAGGAGTTTCATTGCGAACGAGCGTTGGAACCAAGGGTGACATGGTGTTTCGTACGTTTTTTACAAATGAACACCAATTTGTACGTCCTTTGAGTTAGTAATGATATTTTGTGTCTTAATTTCTGGTCATGCAAACATTTGGTTCGTCAAATATGACCGTAACATGTCTTTCTAGCTTATTTGATACTATTCTGGTTTTCGTCAGAGGGGTTGGCTTTATAACAACAGAAAGTCACACCTTTGATCTTTATAACCTCTTTACAGGTCGAATCAAACCATGAGCTCACTTTGAGTTTAATAGATTTTATCCTATTCGGGATAAAATTTGTCATTCCCCAAAGAATACAAATTTGTAACCATGGGACATATCAGTACCGTATAAGTACCTTCAACAAATTTTAAACCACGGTTTTGAGAAGAAAACATACAGCTTTGATAAGTATATCCGGTCAAGCTTTTTTGTAATCACATGTAGTTATTTCTTTATCCTAGACGTTGATGGACGATATGTTGCAATTGATTCTGGTATTAAAATAATGAAGCATTTTTTTGGAGATGAGTTTGAAACATTCAGGTAATATTTTGAAAAAAAAAAATATATATTTGTTTTGGACAGAGGGCTAAGAGACTTAATCCGCACACCTTGAATAGGAAATTTGTTGCTGAACCTATAACTAGCAAGTAATTTTGAACGTGCAGAGATAATTGCTAATAAGTTTAATCCACCACTTTAAGACAATTTTGACGCGAACGTTCTTTTAGAACTAGTTCTAAATTGTTTGAATACTACTAGTTATTTAGGTGCCTTTATTATAAAAAAAAATAATGTTTAGCCGCATCGTTGGAAATATCCCGAGTTTAATAATCTTTGCTAACATTTAGAAAACCAGAAGACTCACACAGTTAAAGTCTGCGAAGATCGCATGAGAATTTCCTTTTCTGCCGTCAAGCTTATTGAAGTCAACAATAACTTCTTATTGCAAGGCACAATGTAAAAGCTTACTATTTTAACTGCCTTGTTGGAATAAGGAGTTGTTGCGCTCATGGCGATCATTTTATGGTATTTGAGCTATGCAAGACACAAGGGAACAATGAGCATATCACCAGTTATGTTTCGGGATAGTGTTTTAACGAAACGAAGATTATTCTTTGTAATATTATTTTGTTTTTTGTTTTGATGCTTTAAGGAAAAAATAGAAGATACCTCAAAAATTAAATGAAAAAATGGATAAGCTGTGGAACATATTTTTTGTTTAATTAACTTCCCATAGAAAAATATTGTAATGGATCCGATTAATCAAATTGAAAATTTTGACATTTCTCGACGTTTCAAGGTAACTAGAATCGAAGTAAAAGATTTTTAGAAAGATGTCTATGGGTGCATGTGTACGTACATTCGTACGTCCGTACGTTCGCGACGTTTTTTTCGTCGTCCATAGCTCAAGAACCAGTAGAGATATCGACTTCAAATAAATTTAAGTATACAGAAAATAAAGCAGAAAGATGCAGAAATGGCCTTCAAGAAAATTGCGTGGGTGGTTTTTTTTTACCATAGCAGTTTGAAAAAAGGTGAACATTTTGGTTAAATTTAAATATCTTACGAACCAAAAACGCTTGAGACTTGAATTAAATTTTATATAATATATTGTTACGTGATATCAAAGAAATATTTTTTTTGAAAAAAAAATCCATTTAACGGTTTTTTTTATAAATCAAAAAAACTGAAAAAAAAATGTGTCACCTACAAAATTTTACTACTGAAATATGATTTCATCTCCAAAACAATTTTGTTTAACGAAGAATAATGTTTTTGACATCTGACATTTTTTATAAAAAATAAAAATATAAAAAAACATTACTCAAAGTTGGTAAAAAATTGAATATCGAATCAAATATCTTTTCAAAAATTTTAAATAATAGCTTCTTACTAATTTTTACTTATAAGAAATATTGTTTTGAACATTAAAAACCTAAAAATAAATTAATTAAGGTTGGTAAAAATTGATTTTCGACTCAAATATCTTTTCAAAACTTTGAGATATTAGCTTTAAACTAATTTAACTTATAAGAAATATTGTTTTATAACATTGGTACAAATTTTGAGAAAAATCGAATAAAAAATTTTTTTTACAAAAAATTAAAACCGAAAAAATGTATCAAATTTGATAAAAATTGATTTTCGACTGAAATATATTTTCAAAAATTAAAGATATTGGCTTTAAACTACTTTTATCTTTCAAAAAATATTATTGTTAACATTCAGTCAAAATTTGAAAAAAATCGAATTGACAGTTTTTATACAAAAAATTAAAAACCTAAAAAAAAACTAACAAAAGTTGGTAAAAATTGATTTTCGACTCAAATATCTTTTCAAAAATTTGAAATATTGGCTTCAAACTATCTTATAAGAAATATTGTTTTTAACATTTTACAAAAATAAAACTCTAAAAAAAAAAAAAACAATACTAAAACTTAGTAAAAATTTACATTCGACTTAAATAGCTTTTCAAAAATTAAAAATATTGGCTTCAAACTTGTTTTATTTCACAGAAAATATTGTTTTCGATATTCAGTAATTTTTATATAAAAATCCAACAGTCCGTTTTTTCATAAAAAAATAAAATCTACAAAAAATAGTTTGCAAATTTGGTAAAAACTGATACGAGTACGTATAGACAAACTTTTAAGCAAGACAAATCGACAGACGGGATGGGAAATTATCAGTGTGGGTTCCATCCCAGCCTTTTTTTTTTGTATAATAAGCGCAAACTCAAGGGGATATTACTACACTTACTATGTAGACACAGTAAGAGCAATAGAAAAGGGAAAGAGGGGTTGAAAGGAGTTGGTGCACATTGGTTTTTAGTTTTTGAATATTGCAATTGCTGGGAAAGACAGATTGTGGTAAAAAATTCCAAATTCGCGTAGTACGGCTAAAGAAAGAGTCTCTGTATTTGAAAGTACGACCGAAGTTGGAAATAGCATAAACCATTAAAATAATGGTAACGGAGAGTGAGACAAGAAACGTTTTGACGATTTTCAAGCGACGTAAATGATCTTAAGATAGTAATATCATCAATCAATCTAAATGCTCTACATTCAATACTGTCCAAGAGGCTTAGTTAGTAGCAGGGACACCAACCCAGATATGTGAGTTCTCACAAGCATTGGACGTATGTATATAAGATAACAGCCAGATCAGAGGAGGAGAAAAGCATCGCCTTAGAAAACCCAAACATCTTGCGGAATTTTTGGTGACATCGCGTAGTTAATCGAGACGTAAGTGCAATCGGCCATTTATTAGAGGGTGAGGAACATTCGCCTTTTTTGCGAAAAGGCTGGTAAAATGCAGTTTTCCATCCGCTCTGAACAACACCTGAGGAGTAGGACAGATGAAAAAGCTTTCGCAGTGGTTTTCCCAGCGTTTAAGAACACCTCTTCAAAACAATAGCGGTGATACCATCCGGACCAGCAGATTTATGTGTGTAAGGATCTTTTAGTTCTCTGGCAACAGTACAAGTGCAAAAAAAGATTGGCCCCATAGAATTACTAACGCGCTTGATGACAGTTCGATTGCCTTTAAAACAACGGAAACTTACGTTCTGTATAGATCGCATTGAACTTTGCGTTTTCCTTAGGTCTGATGCTTTTAAACCTATTCGGGATAAAAGTTTTCATTTCCAGGAGAATCAAACAAATTAGAAAACATTTTTAATTCTCCAGATATAAGAAAAAACAGTGTTTTAAAAAGTGAAATTGAATTAAAAAGAGTTTATTAATTATTGTGTAAATTCTAGAATTAGTTTGAATAATTTCATTCATTTTCGAAGCATTCAAAATCATGCAATACGGTTAAGTTAAGCTTCTGGGATTACACGACATAAAGTGAGTTGACATTTTTATTTTTCAATGCCATTTTTTTTTATTTGTTAATTAAAAATTCTTGAATTGTTACCAAATTATTGATAGGATCACTTCGACAAATCATCGTAATCTCAATCCCTATTATTCAAGTAACATCATTGATAGACATTAATTATATGAGCTCTATACAACTTAATAGGACTTGGTATCACCTTACAATCTATAATTTAATTGAATTCGTCAGCGTTACTGGTTCGTGAGAAATTTTGGGTAGACTAAAATGTTTTTTAAGTTGCAATGGTAAAAACAATCCAACCTTTCAATTTTTTGAGAATACTTTCTGCATTTTTCTTATCCTTATGCTGGTTCTTGACGTTCATATAAACGTACATACATATACGTACTCACAGACATTTCTCTACAAATCTTTTTTTAATACTTTAGGGACCTTGAAACGTCGAGAAATTTCAAAATGTTTAATTCAGCAAATCGAACAGATTTAAAATGTCTGAAGTTTAAAAAAAAAATTACACTTAAAAAAAAATCCTTTAGCCATTATAGCTTTTGAATTGTTAAGAAAAATATGTGCACATTTTAATTTTCCAAACACAATTGGTGCTTATTTCCAAAAATAGTTATACAATTTTTCTAAAAAAATTCGTTGTATTAAAGGATTCTAAATGTAGTGCTATTTTTATTCAAATAAAAATTTTGAGTTGTTTTTTGTTTGGTTCTTAAGAATTGTAAAACTAGAAAAAGTGTCCCGAAGTTACAAAGGTTAGCACCAAAATATATGTATATATGCATCTCCTTGAAAACATGGATTTCGATTAGAGGGACATTGAAATATCGGAATTATCTAAATATATAATTCAAAAGCATATTACTCCTGAAGCAGTTATATTTATTTGAATTAAAAAAAAAACTTATTTGAAAAACTTATTCAAAAAAATATAACTTCCATAGAAAATATTTGACTAACACTTTGATTTAAGATACTTATGCAATCATATGTTTCATATTTTTAAATTAGAAAATACTTAAGCAATTGATATGGTGATAATTCGACGATACAATATTTCAATAATAAAGAAACACTTTCGAAGTTGATTTTCCAAACCTTGCACAAGGATTAATTATTTTATCTGTTTCCAAAATGCGAACCACTTTTCAAGTGTATGAAATTAAAATAATAAAATAACTACACTTGGGCGTACACGTAACTTTAATATTTCTTTGAATTTATTACAAATATTTTCCCATTTTCCAAAAATATAAAATTCTTATCTTTGAACCTTTAAGTTCTATCTTCATGAACTTAATTTGATGATAACATAGTAAACGTTTGATCATATTAACTTACCTGCTGCAATAATATGAAACACACATGGCACTCTTTGACGTCCAATTTTATTTGAAGCCACACACAGCAGGGTGCCGTAATCAAGCTCAGTGATTGGAGTATAGGTCACTATAGATGAAGTTCCTGTTCATATAAAAATATAGACCAAACAAAAGGAAAATTAAAAACAGTTGCATACCTGCATCAGTAACATAGTATCTAGGTTTACATTTATGAAAGATTGCAGGTGAAAATGCAATTAATCTACAAAGGAGATCTCCTTGAATTTCATAACAAAATCAAAAACCCCCCTCTTTACCTTTATACTCGTTCATACATGTGTATATTTTCTAAAATATACAAATACAAAAAAATATGTTTTGTTTTTTATGATATAGCTACCTAGTTTTCCAAGAGGAGAGTAAATGAAGGTATAGATTCTAATAACACAACTCGAGTCGAGTCGAGTCGAGAACTGGACTGGCTTAAGGCTGCTGCATAGATTTTACAGATTTTAATTAAGATCCATGTCAGATTACACTCGGAAAGTTTGTTTGCATGGAAAACGTATCGTAAACTGAATGATGCAAGAGTTTTGAGCTTTGCCGTGAGTCGATTCGAGTCAAGTCGAGTGAGCCGGAGCCCCCATCCGATTTATGGACGTAGAAAGGTCGGTTTGTGTGTTTAATATAAAAAAAAAAACTGAAAGCAACTTCCTATCTTGACGTATATTTCTAGAGTGACTACGAGTAGGTTGGCTTTAACATTCCGGCTGGCATTGGGTTTTTATTATTTTTTTTGTTTTATTATTATTATTTTGCTTTTTTTCTCATTTATGTTTTGATTTTAAATATTATGATGAAGAAGTAGATAGCAGCTTCAGAGATCCAGTTTCAGTTACCAGAATCAGCTTCAACAGCTACTGTGGGACTGTGAAACTGTGGGGCATTCGGCCAAGGCTATACAATCAGAAGTGGAACACACATATAACCTACAACCACCCCGCGATTGTATAAAAATTAACAAGCCAAATGAATAAAACACTGAAGTTGCGGAGAAGAGCATAAACCCGAACAAACAAAATGATGGCTTTTGTCTATGGAGATGTACATCTATGTATATCCTTCTGTATCTTTATCTGTATCTTTATATAGTCATATCGCTGTTATATTATAAAGAATATAAATATAGCTGGAAGCCTAATTTCATTCGTTTGCTTCATATTATTTCCCGAGATATGAAATTGAGATTTTGACCTCAATACTTTGGTTTTGCAATTTCGAAGATAGCTATCAACTTTGCGAAATCCGAATTGCAACGACCAACCGACAGACCGACCAAGTCAAACCAAACCAAACGAAACCAAAGCAACGATGACCGATATGAATTTTTCACTTCTTTTATGATGTTTTTGAGCTTGGTGTTGTTTTTATTCTTTTCTTGAAATTAAATTCAAAATTCTTTTTGGCAGAAATAAATATTATTTTGCATGAATGTTTTTAAAAGGTTACTTCAGTTATGAGTAAACAAAATGTTGAACAATTAAAAAACAAAACTGTCTACCGAAAAATTTAGCAACACCAACAATAACATAGGTCAACCTTAGTTAATTTTAATTTTTTCCAATAAGCAGGTCGACAAGTATTAACAAAATTATTTGAAATATCATTGATAAATAAGTAAAAAAGCAGGGGTCCATAATGACTTCCTTGTGGTACAACGGAAATTACAGCAACCACGTTCTAAATAAAGTTGTTAATTTGGACATGTTTAATCAAACCGTCCAGGCATAAGATACCATTTTTTAAAATAAAGAATCAAAGCCTTATTCATGAAGCTTTGAAGAAATAATCCTCCTTAATATTTTTGAAAAATAATTGATATCGTTCTCCAAGAGCACCCAATACATAACAATTCATAAATGCTTATAATAGTAACATTGGGCCGGGTTGATAATTTGGTGGAATTTTATGCGTTGCTAATGGGAAATAGAAATAATCGAAAACTTATGTTCTTAGGTCTGGTTATGAAGGCTCTTGTCCTTGGAGTTATATCAGGGATGTGGTCCTTCAGATTGAAGGTCGTGCGTCAGTGTGACTTCTCGATAACACGTAAAGAAAAACCAGTTGCGAAACACCAACAAACCTCAGATACGGATGGATTTACTGTTGACAACCTACGCAAATAATTTAAAGACAACCAATTTCAGGATGCAAGTGTAATATTAGGTGCCTTAATAGACCACGTTCAGTTGAAGAACTAGTAGAGGCCCTAAACTGCTATAAAGCAGGCATCACGCCATGCAAGAAAAGGCGATGGGATGGGTCGGGCAAAAAAAAGATACAACATTGTGATATTTACTCGTACTATGGTGACTGTTACGAAGAAACCAAAAACGCGTATTTAGATGCGGCTTTGTCATTGGAGCCGGACGAAGGCAACAAGTTTTAACCTATACGTGCATCAACGAGCGCCTTATGGCCATTCACATTAAATTTTAATTAGACTACATAAGCCTATTACGCGCACATGCCCCTAAGGAAAAGGATAACAACACTAAAGATATGAGCAGTGTCTTGGCTACAATATTAAAATTCTCCTGCCCAATTTTAATGCCAAACTAGGAAGAAATGGGGGAATAATAAGGAAATACAGCCTGCTCGACAACACAACCGATAACGTTTTCAGGCTCATTGATTTGCTGCGAAGCGTTACGTCATGGTAAGCAGTACGCGTTTTCCACTCCTTAATATCCATAAAGGAACTTAAGAGCTTTCCAGATCAATCTACCGACAACCAGATTGACTATATTGCGATTGATGCTAGACACACTTCCAGCATAGCGGATGTCCAAACCTTCGGATAAGCTAACATCGACTCAGACTACTACCTTGTTGAAGCCAAGGTAGCACTATTAATGCTAGAAGAAGATACAACGTTGAACTCTACAATCGCAAGAGATCACCAAATCCTTCCTCGACAGAGTCACAAGTAACTTCTTTCAAAGTTCTCTGCCGCCAAAACAATATCGAGAGCTAGTGGCAACATTGCCAAGAAGCAATCAATCTGTTTCAAGTAGCCACCAACAATAAACCTCTGGTTTGATGAGAAATGTCGACGGGTAAATGAAGCCAAACAACAGGCAAGCAAAGCGGCGGCGCTGCAGGGATAGCGACTCATGAGCTCTATGAGCAGAAGAAGAGAGAGAATTACCGACATCTCAGAAGGAAAAGGAGAGAGCATGAGCAGCATGCGGTTGAAGATGTTAAGCGGTTCAAAAGCAGGAATAAAGGTTGAAAGTTTTTTGAGCAGGTGAAATTGTTGCAGAAATTTTATTTCCAAAACAAAAACACACTTTTCTAGAACTGTCACTTTCCTCCGTGAGAGCGGGACGACCGTGGTTTACCAACTATCGGTTCTCTCATTCAGTGTGGTGGCGAAAACCATTTTTTTCTTTAACAGGTAGCATTGGTTGATGGAATGGTTTCCCTGAAAGTGAAACCAAACCAGATGGACGGTCTGGTGAATGGGTGCAGATAAGTTGCATGAAGGAATGGCTAAAAGGCCCAATCTAAAATTTCAATAATATAAAAGTAATAATTTGTATAAAATTATATTTTACTTAAGTTATTAAATTGTAACTTGAATTAATGTAACTTAAACTATTTTTATGGACGTATGGACTTTTAATTTTCAAACAACTTAATTCAAGATGAACCCTATTTCAAGTTTAGTTACAAATCCCGAACGTAAAATCATTTTCCCTTCTTTTTTTAAGAATTGATCGTAAAGTTTTGACAAGAAGCAAGTTTTTCGCGGCTTTTTTATGTTTCTTAACTTTTGTCCGAATCGAGATGGAAAATGGGGTGGCTGAACGCAGCTTCTGGAATCGTCGTGACCTGGAAGTGATTCCAGCCGGCGGCGAATTCCAGGATGACTTGCATTTAGCTGTGAGAGAAGAGCGAGCAAGCGGGATCGCGAGAATCTCATCACAAGTTGAGTTAAACTAGCCGATCTCCGATTGGCTGTTGATAAAGTGATTGAGATCCGCCAATCCACATTGGCCGAAAGCTGAAAATGGCGGGAGTTAAGAAAAGAAGAGACTTTACAGATCGAAGAATCTGGAAGTCAATTCTTTTCTAGTAGTCGAAGTGAGAGGATCAAGGGTTGAGAATCATAGAAGACAAAAAAAAAAGAAAAAGATAATTTAAGTGGAAAAAAGTTAACTAATTTAAAAAAAAAGTTAGAAGAAAACCAAAATTTTAATAAAAGGAATTAAGTAAAGACTGGTTCGGAATTTGTAGCTGAAGGAACAAGATAAGTACAAATTGATTGTAAATATTTTCTTTGCGAATCACAATTTCTTTTGTGGGAATAGAGACATTAACGGTCCATCGTCCAATTGTTATTTAACCATTTTTGTAATCTTTATAATTACCGAAAAGATCCTGAGTTTTCACCCTGCGAAGTAAGGTTTCTCAGGCACCTTAAAAATAAACATTTTTGATTGTGATAAAATTATTTTTACTGTATTTCTTTTTTTTTGTGATTTGAGTTTGATTTGGTTCGAATTTAAATTTTCTGATATCAAATGATAATATCAAAATCGCTACCAACTTAATCAATCAACCTTTCGATTAATTAAATTGTGCATTGAACTCACCCCTCACTGAGCTCGTCGTAGTGGTAGCACTTAATTTGCTGCTTGTTGCAATTTTTGCCGTGTTCGCCTTTTCGCCGCTCTTGTTTGACAGTTCGGCATAAATTAAACATTTATAATTTCGCGGTCTTTTAAAATCGTATTCTTGTGTCATCTTTTCCTTTTTTTCCCCTTTTTTTTAAATTATAATAATATTATTAAGTGTTGGGCAATTAAAATTGCAACAAAATGAAGTTCGCCAGTAAATAAACCTCAGACTGCAAAGGCGAAAATGGAAATACCACTTTCACAGGCAAAGCTGAGACTTCAGAAGGACTACTTCTGCAGACGGTATAAAAGCGAATACGAACCGAAATTCACTGTCAGGCAGAATGTTCCATTTAATATAGATAACGAAAACCAAGAATCCCGTCTTCCTGACTTTGACGAAGTAAAGATTCCCATATCTAAGCTGAAGTCTAGCAAAGTCGCTGGAGTAGATGGCTTAATCCCGATCTCTTCAAATCATCTGGAGATAGTTTTGTTATAAGCCTGCAACAACTTATCTGTATGATATGGTCAGAAAAAAAGCATGCCCATGAATGGAACTTTAGTATTGTTTGCCTTAAATCCCTTACAAAATCTTTTCTGCCGTAATCTGTGAACTTCTAAAGCCCATCAACAAAAAAATGATAAATCTTTACCAGTGTGTTATTAGACCAATAAAGTCCACAGTCGATCAAATATTCACATTACGGAAGATCCCAAAAATAAAAACTAAGAATATCAATCGACGCCCACCACCAATTTATTGATTTCAAGGCTGTTTACGACGGCATCTACACGGACGAGATGTATAGATCCAAATCTAGTTTTGGCGTCCCTGCCAAACTCGTGCGTTTCTGCATGATTTATCTAACATCGTCCTTGAAAGAATAGTACAGATCTCAAACGTCAATACAAGAGAACCTATTTTTCAAAAATCTGTCCAATTTCTAAAATACATGACATTATTGGAAGAATCTAGCTAAGGACAGAGCTATTGACTAGTTGGAGAAGTAACCATTTTTAATGTTTGAATGTATTGAAACAAGGGTAATAAGTAAGTAATGAAGTTTCATTTTATAGAACATGACAATCCTTAGTCTTAGAAACACGTGAATTGACAAACGTAGTACACTTAAAACAGATAGCCCTTTCCAATTTTATAACTGCTCTGAACAAATAAATTAAATGGATCTGGCTAAAAGTGAGTATTCACAATATGTGTTTTTTTCAGAAATGTTTTTACATTTTTGATTTAATTTTATTTTCAATGTTCAAATATGTTACAGAATTAATTAATTGAACGATTTCTTGGCTCTTGAAAATTAAAAGTTAGAAAAAGTATCGAAAGAATACAATTTAATTGAATTTTATTTAAAAGAGTTCATCAACAAAAAAAAAATAAAAAAAGCATTAAAACTTTCTGACACAAAATGGTTAGTTCTTTTCGAATTCAAATTGACAAGTTTACTGTCAAGAACTATGTCAGACAATCTATTCATGTAAAGGCGATTGAATTTTCTAAGAAAAAACCACTAAACGAAAATGGATTGTCCTTTACTGGATATGTATCAACCTATTGATCAATTTAAGAGTCAATTTGTTTCAAAACGAAACATTCATTTTTTGTTACAATTTCATTATGTAAATCATAGTCGACACCTTACCCTTTCCTGAGACTGATAGTGTTACAAAAAATAACCATTTTTATCAAATTTTCCACACCATTAAATAAATACAAATCCCACTTTTGTTTCCATTTCTATTCAACTTCCCCAATTTATCACACATCCTTCCAATAATTCGAATTTTTGTCAATCAATCGCCATCAATTTGCTTCCAACGAAAACAACAACATCAAAAAAGTCCCCAAAAAAAAAAGACAACACTCTGATGCTGATAAAATTCACCTTCACAATATTGTCAAAATAACAAAAACAACAAAAATACCTACAAGGACGAAAAATTTGTATTGTTAGACATAGTGAGTGATAGTGCGGGTGAATGTATGGAGTGGTGAAATATAAGGGGGTTGTTATATCTAGAAGGGGTTGACAGAGTATAAAAGTATAGAAAACACTTTTCCAACTCACCTGATCTCGTTATGTGATTGGTGGCAACATCAATGCTTTCGGCTGAATTATTGAACGTCCAATTGAATTCAACATCGGGTGGATTTGCATCGACAGTGCATTTAATTTTCGCATCCTCCTGCTTTGCTACTCCATAGATCCGGGGCTGATTTGGCATGCATGTTGGCGCATCTGTCGTTCGTAATTCATCGTTCGTCGTTGGTCGTTGTGTGTTCGTAATTCAAAGCGGATATCCGAGAGATTTGTTTCCGAATCGATTTTGTACGTGAGAGTGTACGGAAAATTCCCCCCAATCGAATCAAATCGAAGCCAATAAAACAGCAACAAAAAAAGAAGTTCAAAATCGAAAAAATGAAAATGAAATAGAAAAAAAGTTATTTAAATTCAAATGAAGTACACACAAGGACTCTTTTTTATATATATATGTATGTCCCATTGCCTTAAATGGCACAAGAGATACGAGTACTAAACTTACATAGAATATTTAACATAAATGGCGGACTCTTGCCATCGCCTTCAGCATTATAGCCCACACACGAGTAATTGCCGGCCGTTGCCCTCGAAACACCTTGCAGCACCAACGAGTGATTACTTATAATTACACCTTGTGATATATTATGTGGCAAAGGACGACTCTGTATGTTGCAACAACAAAAAATAACATTCATTTTATACACCATCACCATCAGCATCATCATTGCAGCAGCATAGCAGCAAAGCAACAGCAACACCATAACCATTTTATAGCCCCCAGGACCACCAAGAAGATGCCAGACACCATCACGTTGAAGAAAAATTATGATAAAAAAAGAAAAACGCAAGAACGAAAGAAAGAAAGAAGCAAAAGACAGCAATAAATAAAAAAGGATAATAGTTGTGGAGAATTAATATTTTTAATTAAATTTTTCGTTGAAATTTTAATTGCACTCTTTTTAGTTTTTTCTTTTCATTTCCTTTTCTATGTATTTAAATGTATGTGTATGGTTATACTTACATCTTCACACACACACACACACACATACATAAATATAAATAATTATTTTCTTATTTTTTCTTTTTTGGTGTTGGTGCACATAATAAATATAATAATTGCTAAACAGGAAAACAGGGTTACGAAGACTCTGCATGATGAGTTTTTGTTATTTAAGAAGGACGATGATGGAGGAGGGGGTGGCAGATGGGAGGTTATGTGAAATTACACGTACTTTATTCATTATCTTTTTTGCGGATGCCAAAATGCACTGCTGTCAAATAATTTCAATTTTTGTTCCTTACTACACCGTCATTGGCATGAGGAAATTATTTATTTTTTATTTGTGGTAGTTTTGTATTCTGTCTTTGTGTGTCAATTTTTAATTAAATTATTTATTTTATCGATATGTTGGTTAGTCTAACTGAAGTTTCAGTACCAACAGGCCAAACGTAGATTTCACTATCAAACTGCTACAAATAATATTTGAAAATTTTAAAGTTCATTTATTTTAGCTGAACTTAAAAAAAAGGATAAATTAATTTGGCCGACTTTTTATGTTATGGCAAACATATTGATTTTGAATTAAAAAAAAGAACGATTTATTATAGTGCTAGGTTTTTCAACTTATTCGCAACCATTGGCATATCTACGAGAAATAGTTTGGGCTGTGGATGGAGGGTGCTGCATTTTTCATTTTTCCAGATTTGGCATTTGAATGTGACATGTAAAAATTTAATTTTGGTTCAGTTAGTCAAATACACGGTTAATTTATGTTTTTATTTAGAAAAACAAGAATTCATAAGTTCTTAAATTATCGAAACAAATATGTAGCGCACATATGTTTTTTTTTTCATCTTGAAAGTCTTAATTGCAAATAGGTAAATGGTTATAAGTTGACTTAAGATATTTGATATAAGGTATGATAAAAGGGATACCGGCATAATGCGAAAATCCAAAATCTCCACAAACGAAATCCAAGCACTTTTAAAAATCCACAAAATAGTTATCCCCAAGTACAAAATCTTCAAAATTAAAATATTCAGGATCTAATCCCCATCCACCAATGAAATCCCCAAATCTAATTTTTTTTAAACTCCGTCAAAACATGCGGGTTTTTGATCATTTGAGTGTACTTTTCGGAGCTAAGAAAAAGTTCGGATGATAACAACATTTATAAACTTTACTTCTGGTACAAAACCAATTTTTTAGATCATCACAAAGTAAATATGAACAGGAGTTTTACTAGAAATTTGTGCAAATCTGTGCTTAATTTTTGAAATTGGGAATTCTGGATCCACTGCTCTGACATTCACAATTGAACGGCTTGTTTTTGGACGACCAGTATGTTTGGCGTCTCCAACGGATCCAGTCCAGTTGACGAAGTTAAAACACTATTCCGACCATATTTTGTATGAAATTTTCAAACCGCTGCCGCCAAGCTTTAACTATTTTTGAAATATTCTTTAATTCTAATGTTCTATCGTGTAACGCTTAATTTTTAATAACCCTATACTGTTAGCTGTCAAATTGCTTTTTTCAGGGTTGTCAACACTTCACTGCACAAATGGCGGCAAATTAAAATCTTCCGTTAATTTTGGGACACCCTTTATTTACAATAGAAAAAAACTTTCAAGCATGGCATTAGAGCCGTCTGCCGAATATTATTAAGACTTTTACATTAAGAAAAAAGAGTATACAATTTTGGAACATTAAATAAAGAACAAATAAAAAAGTATTACAAACATGTGATCAACTTTTTTAAATGTTGTTTTATAAAATGGCCAAGTTATTTTTAAAAAGAAAAAGAATAGTTAACAATAAATTTGTGTTACAATGAAAAAATAAAACGATTAACAATTAAGTTCTTTAAATGATTGTTTGAAATATTTAAGTTTAATTTTATTTTTAACTTAGAAACCGAAGATGTCGAAGAAATGAAAAGGTTTCAGAGAATATGAACTTTTGGTTAAGTTAAACCGGGAACTCTAAGAGGTTCAAGTTATGGAATATTGGGGCTTTTAGTTTAGATAAAACAAAACTTTTTTTCTTTATTTATTTAAGTAGATACTTTAAAATAGACTCAACAAATAAGAATTTCTGTAATTATTTGCATGGGAGACATAGCGTACCAGCAATTTCCAACCATACCGCCCGTTCAAAAAACGTAAACATTTTTCCGACGAAAAGAAGCTTTTATTTAAATGAAGTCTACGGATTTCTTGTAAAATAGGACAAGTTGCTAAAAAATGGTAAACATCTTCGTTTTTGTTTCAGTTGGAGAGTGAAGAAATTGCACTTAAGTCCGTTCTATGTGACCCGTCCTCAAGAGTTTCAGTCCGTATTTTGAATATTAAACTTATATCAGAAGCAGAAAGGTCGTCTTAGAAATAATTACTAACACCCAAAGTCTATAGGTTGCTCTAGAAAGTGATTCCCTAGCCCTTTAGAGATAAGTTTTGCACATTTCCTCATCAACCATCGAAATGCAGTTGTAAAAGGTATCTTTCCAATCTTTATATTTGCGGAAGCCCGGACTCAACATATATGGCGTAATTAGGCGTGCTAAGCGGCAGCCAGAAGATTCTTTTCAAAAAATATTTTTGAATAACTTCTATATCCTCTAGAAATTGGTAATCCATACACTTGATTCCCATAACAAAATCAAACTGTTCACTGTAGCCTCAAAGACCTTAAATTTCGATGTCGGGTCCTACCCGTTTCTCTTAAATATAATTTTTCATGTTCAAATTATCAGTGATAGCTGACAACTTCAATCGTGGAACCATCCAATGTCCCATTTTCGTATATTATTATTTGAACGGTTTTGAGGTTTAAAAATCATAATTTTAGATTTAGATGTGTTGATCTTGAGATCCACGAATCACAATATTGTTTAAGTTTATTTATCTAAAGCTGCAAAGCTGTCATCAGCATAGAGAAAAAACCTTTAAAGATAAATCGCCATAGTTGACGCCTCCCAATAATTTTTTTACAATGACATTTATAAAAAGAGAGAACATGAGCGGACT
>NC_079147.1:68109461-68146930 GCF_945859685.1 Eupeodes corollae
AACGTAGCATTGATTGCTATTTAGGATCTTTGCGTTAACATTTCCAACTTACCACTCATTTCGGTATGCATTTACCAAATCGAAATGCCTCTGATTAAATCCTGAACTACAATACAATACTGTAGAAATGGCAGTGATTGTCGCTCGCAATGCCTCACTAATGAATGAAGAACAAAGAACCATTTATGAACACATCATGCTCGCAGTCTTGGCAGGATAAGGTGGATTCGTTTTTTGGGCGCAGCAGTTGGAACTGACAAAACATTCCTTATTTCGATAATTCTTGCTAAAATAGGATAAAAAAATGGTATTGGATGGAGGCAGAACAGCTCATTCAGTATTTAAACTGCCATTTGATATTCAAAATATCCCAGCCACGGTGAGCAATATTAAAAAACCATCATCCATAGCCAATATTCTGAAACAGTATAAAATTATCCCACACAATTATTTGCTTCAGGAGTTAGACAGGACTTTGAAAGGTGTAAAAAAACAACGACAGACTATTTATTTGTTGGCACTCTGTTACTCCTTTCAGGTTATTTTAGACAAACTCTTGCCGTTATTCGGCGTTCAACATTTGCTGATGAGATCAACGTGGTCTTAAAATCATCGCCACTGTAGCGTAATGTTGAAAAAGTACAACTGAAAGTAAATATGCATGTTCAAATGCTTCAAGATCCATCCGCTGAAACATTCTCAAAACAACTATTAGATATAGGCGAACGAAAAGATACTACTAAAGTATATATATATATAGCATAATTTACAACTAAAGGCTGGATCTCCGGTAATTTTGTTTCATAATTTGAACCCACCACGATTAGAATTAAAAAAAGAGGCTGGGATGCGACCCACACTGATAACTCCCCATCCCGTCTGTCGATTTGTCTTGCTTAAAAGTTTGTCTATATGTACTCGTATCAATTTTTACCAAATTTGCGTACTATTTTTTGTAGATTTTATTTTTTTATGAAAAAACGGATTGTTGGATTTTTATTTCATATAAAAAATACTGAATATCGAAATATTTTTAAGTTTTGAAAAGCTATTTGAGTCGAAAATCAATTTTTAAAAACTTTTATATTTTTTTTTTAGGTTGGTATAAATAAAACATTCGATTCGATTTTTCTCAACATTTTTCAGAATGTTGACAACAATATTTCTTGTAAGATAAAATAAGCTTAAAGCCTAAATTTCAAGTTTTTGAAAAGATATTTTAATCGATATTCGATTTTTACCAATTTTGAGTAATGTTTTTTTTTTTGATTTTTATTTTTTAATAAAAAAAAACTGTCAATTTGATTTTTCTCAAAATTTTATCAGATGTCAAAAACATTATTCTTCGTTGCACAAAATTGTTTTGGAGATGAAATTAAATCAAATTTTGAAGGTGACAAATTTTTTTTCAGTTTTTTTGATTTATAAAAAAAACCGTTTAATGGATTTTTTCCAAAAAATATACTTGTTTGTTATCACGTTTCAATATATTATATAAAATATAAAATTTAATTAAGTTTCTAGCATTTTTGGTTCGTAAGATATTTAGAGTTAACCAAAATTTTCATATTTTCTTCAAACTGCTATGGTAAAAAAACCACCCACGCAATTTTCTTGAGAGCCCTTTCTGCATCTTTCTGTCTTATTAACTGTATTACAAAATTTATTTGATATCTCTTCTGGTTATTGAGCTATGGGAGACGATAAAAACGACGCGAACGTACGTACACACGCACGCACAGACATCTTTCTAAAAATCTTTTATTTCGACTCTAGGGACCTTGAAACGTAGAGAAATGTCAAAATTTTCAATTTGACAAATCGGACCCATTACAATAACTTCTTATGGAGAGTTAAACATTAATGAAAATTGTCATCGAAGACATAATTCTAAATGGCAAATTCCGATGATTTGTTATTTTAATATTTTGTCACCGTTTACAGTGCTCTATATCTCTACCACTTATATACCAGATCCTTACACACTTACAATAAGTTATTTATTTCTAACAAAGTATTTTCTAAAATTTATTTATATGATAAAACAACGTGTGTTGGGTTATCTAGTATTATATAAAAGTTAATTCAAGTCTCTAGCATTATTGGTACCTGAGATATTTATATAGTTAGCCAAAATGTTCACCTTTTTCAAACTGCTTAGTAGTACCCGTGGCATGATGGTTAGTGCGACTGTCATGCAAGGGGTCTGGGGTTCAATCCCTGCCTGTGCCACCTTAATTTAAAAAAGAAAAAAAAATTATTTTTGCGGGTACTGCCTCTTGCGATTAATTGACAATTCCTTCAAGAGTAATTCTTGTCATGAAAAAGTGCTTTCTCAAATAAGCCGTTCAGATTCGGCCTAAAATTGTAGGTCCCTTCCATTCATGACAACAGTACTCGCACACAGGAATGGTTGCGAGTTGTAAGTCACTATACCTTGGTTCAAAAAGGACTGTTGTGCCGCCAAATTTAATTTATTTTTTTAATGGTACCTTCTCAATTTTTCTTGAGATCCCTATTATTAGTATAAAAAAATGTATTTAAATTCCATATCTCTACTTTGTCTTGAGCTAAGGACCACGTAAGAAACGTCACTCACAAACACTGCATAGACATCTCTCTAAAAGCTCTTATTTTGAATCTAAACGTCGAACACAAAAATTACAAAAATTTCCTTTGGGAAGTTAATAATTACGAAAGTCTGCCAAGACACTCACTACGTCTAATAAAGGGTGTCCCAAAATTAACGCAAGATTTGAATTAAATAGAAAACGCCGTTTTTAGTCTTTTGATACTTATATTTTTATTGACTCGTAAAGTACATAGAATAGGGTTATGTATGGAATAACACATCGGACAAATGGCCTCCACGGCTTTGCATGCACATGGGCACTCTTTTGTTAAAATTTTCCATGACCATTCTGCATATATGTGGCTGAATTTCGTTGATACAGCGTTGAATCTTTTCCTTTGGTTGTGGGCTTGTTGACATAACCCCATAAAAAGAAGTCTAATGGTGTTAAATCACACGATCTAGGAGGCAAATTTTGATCACCGAAACGAGAGAGTACACGACCTGGAAGTGTCTCATGCAGTAATTGAATTGTTTCACGGGCTGTTTGACATGTGGCACCGTCTTGTTGAAACCACATATTGGACACATCAATATCATCCAATTTTGGCAGAAAGAACTGTGTAATCATGTCGCGATATCGAGCACCAGTAACAGTCACTGCTTGACTAGCATCATTTTCAAAAAAAATATAGCCCAATTATGCCTCCAGCCCAAAATCCACACCATACAGTCACGCGTTGTGGATGCATTTATTTTTCGACAATCACATGTGGGTTCTCCGAACCCCAAATGCGGCAATTTTGGCGATTGACAAAGCCATCAAGATGAAAATGTGCTTCATCGCTTAGGATGATTTTGCTCCAAAAATAGGGTCCATTTGTTGATGTTCAATAATCCATTCAACTAACTCTCTTCTCTGTCCATGGTCATTAGGCTTCAATTGTTGTGTTAATTGAATTTTGTAAGCATGAAGAAACAGATCTTTGGTGAGTATACGCTGTAGAGAGGTTCTTGAAATTTGCAATTCTTGTCCACGACGTCGAATTGAGGTTCCTGGATTGTCAGCAACACTCTCACGCACTGCTTCGACATTCACATTTGAACGGCTTGTTTTTGGACGACCAGTGTGTTTGGCGTCTCCAACGGATATAGTCTCCATGAATTTTTCAATTAATCTCTTCACAGTTGACGAAGTTAAAACACTATTCCGACCATATTTTGTATGAAATTTTCGAACTGCAGCCGCCAAGCTTTCACTATTTTTGAAAAATTCTTTAATAATGAAGACACGTTGTTCTATCGTGTAACGTTCCATTTTTAATAACCCTATACTGTTAGCTGTCAAATTGCTTTTTTTCAGGGTTACCAACACTTCACTGCACAAATGGCGGCAAATTCAAATCTTGCGTTAATTTTGGGACACCCTTTATGTAACAACAGAAAAAGATAAATGCAGTGGTCCATATTAACCAAGTACTCCACATTACCTGACCTTACCCTATACCACTGATACGATTACCTTTGTTTTTGCAACTTAATTTATATAAAAACGATTCTAATTTTTAAAAGGCCGTTTGAGTTTTTCAGACTCATATTTTCAGAGACGTTTAAGACCGAACAAAATAAAATATAAATGAATTTTAGTAAATTGATTTTCTCATAACCTTCGATAAAACCTATACCCTCTTGACTTAAATGAAATTTTCAAAAATTGTTTTCCTCCCATACAATATCTTCATTGTCAAATGATTTAAAGTGTATCTTCATAAAAAACGTCTACAGCTGTTAAATCACACAATCTAGATGGATTTTTTAAAAGAAATTTTCTTCTGACATAATACGACAGTCATTTTCATAAACGAACACAAAAATGGCTTCATGTAGTAAATTTCCAAAGTTCTTAGGTTCTTAAGCAAAAATTCAATAATAACAAAGTCATAAGAAATATTGAAAGCTTCTTCTATAAGTCTTAAATGTGTATGTACATACGCATGTAACATATATATTTGGTATAGGTATAGGCATGCAGACGACAAAAATTTCAAGTTATGTTCGCTCGACTATGGTCAAGTCAATTAGGGTTTTGGCAATTTTTGCAGGCGAACAAAGAAACATGTCCTTTGACTTGTGTTTTTAACCTTGAATTATGGCCACTTATTAATGAAAATACTGTTCAAGGAAAAAATAAAGTAGTGTTTGCTTTTATGAAAAATCTATCAAATGCTATAAAGTATACCAATACCTATACAAGTATATAAAAATATATAGAATTGAAACGTGCCAATAGGATAACAAAAACAAAAAACGAATACAGTGGACGTCCAATATAACGAATGCCCGATATAGCGAATTTGCGATATAACGAACGCTTTTGAAATTTACATTAACATCTCTAAATAACGAACGATGATAAAAATTTGCTATCCGATATAACGAACGCGCATATGTATATATTGCCTTAAAATGATTTTTTTTCTTGCCATTGTGATCTGTGCATGTATTTTTATGTCAACACATAAGTTTATTCTCGTACATATGTATATGTGTGCGCCAAAGTTTCAAAACTGTAACAAGCTTTCTGTTTTTCGTTTAGTCTTCGCGTCGCCTACTAAAACATTTTTGTTAGAATTCTTATTTTTTGGTTTGTCTATCGCTATGCAGTTTTGAATGTTATATACGGTCTTACACACACAAATTCAATGACACGACGGCAAGATAATGTTAGCAGTTAAATAGTGTTTTTGTTGTTTGAAGTCTCGTCTGGTTGAAACGTTTGTAGATTTAGTTTTGTGTACAAAATATTAAAATGAATACAAAATCTCAACGTACTCGGCTTTCATTAAAGGACAAAGTCAAAATTATTGATGAGTGCAACAAAGGCGTTTCACTTAAGGAAATTTCATAAAATTCCGTGTGCCAAAATCAACAATATGTGGGATTAAGAAAAGTCGCACAAAAATCTTGAAGAACCTGAACTTGACACACAATGGCTCTCTACAACGTAAATCTATGCGAAAGGGAGAGTTTTCTAATATGGAAAATCGGCTGTACAAATGGTTTCTTAGACACACAGTCCCATAAGTGGTGCTATACTAAAGGCTAAGGCTAGTGTTATTCATCAAAATTTTTTTGAATGTAAAAGTCGATCGATATAACGAACGCTCTCGATATAGAGAATGACCTCGAACATTATATCATTCGTTATACTGGACGTCCACTGTATAGCCAAAAAACCTTATATAACATCAAAAAGACTCCTGCCATTTTTCTTCCTTTTCGTTATCCCTTAATTATTATTATTATGGTCCTTGATGTTCTCTTAGTTTATTTTTTCTTTCTTTTTGTATATATGTATGTATATTATTATACTGAGAGTATATGTGTTTTATTTTTGTGTATATCTAGTTCCTCCATTAAATATAAGACTGCTTGGAGCGCATACACCACTATCGGCAGGACGTCGATATGATCTCTTGTGCCAAAGTGCTGGCTCTCGACCGCCTGCTGTGATAACGTGGTGGCAAGATGGACAACGATTGGAGAAAACCACAGAGACGGTATAAACTTCTTTTTATATAAAACATTGCATGTGTAATTTTGTTTTTTCGTGTGAATAAGTTTCTTATTTTTTGAAATCTTGGATTTTTTTTTCATTAAATTGTAGCTATAATTTTAGAATAAAATATAAAAGGATTGAATTTCGTCTTAAATGATTGCAATAGGTTCAAGACGTCTCAAATAAGAGTTGCAATAATTAGAAAGTTCGAAAATTATTGCAACAGTCAAATATGTTATGTTCTGATGAAGTTCTTTGAAATTCAGTTATAAAATCTGGTGTTTTTTTCTGTAGAAGAAACCTTATCCAGCAATTAACTAATATGAAAAGCTTGAGTTTAAATTCAGTCAATAAGTCAACTGAACTAATTCTCAACACCAACATAGAATCGGCTGGCATGACATCTAGTAGAGATAAGGACTTTAAATCTAGATGGTTAAACATGCTCTTGACATTCTCCAAATCCACTGGCCCGAATAGTATTCCCGCTACTTTTCTGGAGAGTTGTTTTTAACGTTGGCAAGTTTTCCACCTGTTCTATTCTACAGATCTCTTTCCGAGCCGATGGAAAACAGCTAGTTCACTGGGATTATCAAAAAGGTAATCTCCCAGATGAAGTCTGCGTCTTAGTGAAAGAGCAGGGCAAGATAAGAGAAAGTGAGAGATTGTTTCCTCTTCTTCCCGATCCATAAAGCTCCTGCCTATAAGACAGTTTCCGTAAGAACACCTATTACGGAGCTAATATGAAGTCTGCTTTGAGATAACAATCCTTTAGAGCGCTTTAGGTCCAGTGAAGGCCTTATGAGTTTTGTGGCTGCGTACGTTGGTAAATTGTGCCGCCTAGAGTTTCTTATCGCAAAAGCTGTTTCTTTTAGCTGACTTTTAAATGTTACTAACGGTATACCTATGTTCGGTATGACGGTTCCATTTTAAGCGAGTTCATCGGCTCTACAATTTCCTGTGATGTTTCTATGGCCCGGAACCCAACAGAGGTGAATGTTAAATTGCTGCGCCATCTCCATAAGAGACGATCGACAATCAAGGGCCGTTTTGGATTTGGTTGAGACACCGTCAGACGATGCGGATATCACGTTTTCTCTTACCCAGGAGAGAACCGCTTTGATCGCTAAAATTTCCGCTTGGAAATGATCAGCGAGGAAAAATAAGAAGCTTAGATTAAACTTTTCTGAGTACACACCACTACCAACTCCCTCATTTGACTTGGATCTATCTGTATAAAAATGGAGAAGGCAATGGAAGGTTTTTCCAAATTGGGGTTTTGAAAGAGTGTAGTCTATGTACTCTGGTAAAGAACCGAAGAGGTTCAAAATGTTGGATTGTTGGTCCATTGAGATGAGTCGTTGAGTCTTATAGCAGTACTCAATGCCACTTGTTTGCTGAAGATGTCGAGGGGTGTCAGATGGAGGAGAGTGTCTAACGCTGCTGAGGGTGTAGTTCTCAATGCCCCGCTTATGCAGAGACATGCAGTGCGTTGGACTCTGCTGAGTTTGTCGTAGTATGTGACTTTCTCCAATGCAGTCCAGCATACTGCAACCCCGTACATAAGTTTTGGTCGGATGACCCATGTGTATAGCTAATTGGTTATGCGAGGTTACTTTTAAGTCTGATATAAAGTCCGCAGTGATCGGCCCATCTAGTGAGCATAATGAGTGCGTTTTGGAGTAGTTCTCTCAGTGTATAAGGATATTTTCCTGTGCCGGCAAAAGCAACATCATTGGCATACGCAATCACTCTGTAGCCTTCCCTCCCAAGGGATATTAGCAGTTCGTTAACCACTATGTTCTACAGGAGAGGGGACAGAACACCACCTTGCGGAGTGCCTCTACCGACAGACCTTTTCGTACAAAAATCCCCTAACTTAGAGTTGATGATTCTGCTTTTTAGCATTAGATTAATCAACTTACAGAGTGAGTATTCGACGTTTAGGGTTATCATAGCAGAAGTGATAGTGGATGTGTCAACGTTGTTGAAAGCGCCTTCAATATCCAGGAAGGCCACCATAGTATATTCCTTTTGCTCTAGGGAGTATTCGATAGTTCTTACCAGAGAGTGCAAGGCTGTTTCTACCGATTTTCCCTTGCAGTAGGAATGCTGAGACATCGATAGTCTCTTATCAATGCTATCACGTATATGGATATCAAATAATCGTTCCTGAGTTTTGAGAATGAATGATGATAGGCTAATAGGTCTTAGGTCTTTAGGGTTGACATGCAAGCAAACTTCCTTTAATTCTCTCAATCGCTGAGGTATATAGACCAGATCTAGACAACTTTTGAAGATCATCTCAATGATGGGCAAAGTTATATCGATAGTATGTTGTAGCTCAGCTATTACGATTTGATCTGGACCTGGAGATTTATAAGGTTCGAAAATATTCAGAGCCCATGTCAATTTTTCTTTTGCAACAAAACCTTGAAAAAAAGTTAAGTTAATACCCGACCCAGGACGGATCTGCGAAGTGGGTGTCTAGTAGCAGGCTTCGTGTTTCTTTACAAGAGTTAGTCCTAAGTTAATGAGACCAAGTCAATTAGACAACAGAACTAATTCCCAACACCATCAGAGAATCAGCTGGCATGAGCTCTAGAAGAGATAAAGACTTTAAAACATGCTGTCAATACTCACAAATCAACTGGCCCGGATAGTATTTCCGCTGCTGTTCTAAAGTGATGTTCTTTAATATTAGCAAATTCAGTGCGTAAGCTTTTCCACCTATTCTATTCTACAGGTCTTTTTCCGTGTCGATGGAAAACAGAATTTGTCCACCTTAACCCTAAAAAATCCGAATCCTCCTTCCCCTCTAACTACCGTCCAATAGCTAACTTCCCTTCTTTGCAAGGTCAAGGAAAAGCTAATTAAGTTTCAGCGTAAGAAATATTTTTAAAAACCAAAGCTTCTTTATGACCGCAGTATGGTAGCAATATATCTACCGGTAATTTCATGGTTTATCTCACCGAACGGTCTAACAAAGCCTAAGATTTTTTTAGAGAAAGTAAGATCATTGCATTTAATAGTTCAAAAGCATTTGATAGAGCTTGGCATCAGGCTCCCTTATCAAAAACACCTGCTTTTGGTATTGATGAATCTCTTCTTTTCTGGTTTATAAATTACCTTCGGACAATGCTATCATTTAATTAATTAATAAATTAATTAAGAATTTAAACAATTTAATTTAATGCGTCTAGGAGACTGAACAATTTTCAGTCCTAGGTATATGCATTACAAACCAATTGTTGTGGCGTGATCACACATTCAACATCGATAAGAATGCTTACATTTTCTCAGACGATACAAGAAGTTTTGTACCCCTTATGATCTGGACATATATATTCGAGAAGTACTCTTATAACCCACTTGAGCTTTTTACACAGAATTCAAAGAGAGCTCTAAAAATTATAGGTGACCATCGTCTAACTGAAAGTTTAAAACCTCTCGAACACCGTCGTAAGATTCCATGATTTCATAGCCAGTTGCATTCATCCCCTACAACAATTTAACCGTAATACCCATTCTTCTAATAATGGTCAACAGTTTACCCTTGAGCTAATTTTGAACGTACTGTTAAGTACTAAGATTCCTTCTTTAGTTGCACTACACGAATGTGGGATGCTCAACCAGAATCAATATTTTCCACTGATTTCAATTTGCAGATATTCAAAATCAGTCGTATCCTCCTTTTCTAATTGCTGTGTGTTTAATTATTATAAGGGTATTCGCATCCTTTTCGTAGTACCCGTAGCATGATGGTTAGTGCGTTGGACTGTTGGACTCGAGATTCTTTTTAGGGAACTGAAACTGAGCTTGGAAGAAAACTATTTCATCTTGGCCGGTGATTTGAACGCAAAACATGAAGATTGGGGAAATCAACATAGTAATTCCAGAGGTAATCATCTTTTTAATTTGATGAATCTTTACAGCGTTGAATATGGCATCGACCTGCTGGCTACTGAAAGGCCATCGTACCCAAGAAGCGGCTCCTTTCTGGACCTTTTGCTGTACGACACCAGACTGACAGTTACAGACAAAGTGGGTAATCACCCGCGAAACTGCTTACAGACAGTCGAGTACGACAGTGATCACTGCGGACTGGCTGCTGTAATGCAGATTCCAAACGAACGCGTGGAGTTGGAGGAATACGTTCCAACGCATTCTTACAATTACAGTAAGATGCGGTGGCCTCGTTTCACCAATGCCCTAGCGAGAGAACTTCGTTCGAGTGACATAGCCCCACCAAACAACAGAAACCTGACAAATACAGAAATCGACCAACACTTACAACAGATGAACGAAACAATAAAACGAACAATGGAACGAACAATCCCAAAGTACAAAGAACGGGACCAAATGGACGCACAATGAAGGCACAAGAGTGGCTTACTGACAAGACTCAAAAACTTGCACAGACGACTTACAGACCCACGCGACTTGGAAGTTAGGACACTGAAATCGTCAATAAAAAATGTCAATCTGTTGATTAAGGAAAACTACAGGCTATCAATTAACAAGTACTGGGACCGCAAGATCCGGTCAGTTAATTCGAGTGACCCTAGTATGTTCCCCAAAATCAACAAGATATTCAGGAAAAAAAACGATAATGACCTTCCGTGTCTTAAACTCCAAAGAACTGAAGAGAACAGAAACGTACTCAGGACAGCGCAAATAGATCCAGATTAAGCCATCTTTGACGATGACTTTTACATAATTGAAGATCCGAAGGAAAAAGTAGAAGCGGTGGGAGCTGCTTTCCAGCAAGTGTACAAGGTGAATGTTAGCATTCGCCCCAACCACGACCTGGAAAACAGAGCCCTACTTAATCACTTTTACCTCCGTAATGATATCACACATTAGCGATCTGAGAACCGCGGTTTCATGCGGTTCAATGACGATTCCTTGGCAAATGCCATAATCGCCGAGCAAACGGGACCAAGTCCCTTGTTAGTGACGAAGGTTGAGCTTCAGCTCATCTTTAATTCAATAAAAAACAAAAAGTCAGCAGGTGTCGATGGTATATCCAACGTTGTACTAAGACATTTACCGATGGAAGCAATTGACATATACACCACGCTCTTCAATAATGCACTGAAAAATGCATATTATCCAGTGCATTGGAAGACTGCTGTGGTTCATCCTTTCCCGAAAAAGGGAAAGGACAACTCCAACCCGTCAAATCTTCGGTCGATAAGTCTTCTTCCGAGCATAAGCAAAGTTTTCGAAAAAATCATTAATAGGGCTCTGACTACACGGTTGTGACCGTACGGAAAAAAACCGGACGGTGACCTTTTGTTAGAGGCGCGAAGAAGAACATATATGCTTTCATATTATAAGGTCACCACAAAATGCCTTCGGCTCGCCGTGCAGCAACCGTCTACTGCCACTACAGTATACGGCAGCCGGACGGCGCGATAAGCTTAATGGCGTACGTGATGAAATGGATGTTTTTACATCATACGATTTTATTCGTGCGGCAGAGTTCAATCAGCCAAGCCACTATACTAAGCACATATATCGTTCGGCGCTGAATCTGAACCGTTGTTGAGTTCGGTGCGTTGCAAGTTCTTTCAATAAAAGCTTCAAGCTTTAATGTCACTCATTCTAAATGATATTTCCTCTTTGAGATATCTATAACAACTAATATGTGTACGATTTGGTGTGTCGTGTGTGGCGGAATGGTACATTTGGTGTCAGTACACCAGTGTACACACAAGTGTGGTTTCTATGGGCCGCTTTATGCTGAATGAATATGACAAAATTAATTCTTAAGCAAATCTTATAGTTCAGTTTTGCAAATAAATTTCGAACTTTCATCTAAATCCTTTCTGCAAATACTCAAAAAATAATCAAAATTTGTTTAAAATTTAAGAAATCCAATGCTTTGGAAACCAACCTACATTCGATTTCCATCATCTTACACATTCTTCATTCAAGGACATATAACATCAGCCATTATATTTACCATCAAACACATAGACAAAAATAAAATCAATCCCAGTAGGTATGCGGGTAAATAGATCAAGAGTGAGATTTTATTCTTAAAGTGCAACCCCTCTCACTGTGTGTCTGGACGAAAAACCTCCCATCATGCGAGTATTGTTCCATAATATGATTCTGAAGAGTTGATACGTCTTCTTCAACTTCGACCCACTTTTAAGCCATCTGTTGTTACTTTATCGAATCAAAATAAAAAAAAATAAAAGAATTTAAAAGGATATGCAACAAATGAAGAACGTATTTTGTCCTTCAAAAAACCCACCAGCATTATATACAAGAAGAGGATAGACAGAAAAGAAGTGTACTCGTATGTTTACTCAGACAAAAACCCACATACACAAAATAACCTTGAATGCACTTCAAATAAAATTGCTTTCTTTTGATATTAGAACGAACTTTGATCGAAGCAGAAGAGTTGTGGTGCATCAGGACAAAAGATGTACAAACTCGATGGCTTCGCTCCTTGATGCACTTTCTTCCTTTGATGATGGGTTGGCCGCGGACAAAGTGGATGTAGTTTTTTTTTTGTATCTTTATTTTCTTGTATTTGCTTTGCGTCCATGGAAATATTTTCTTCTATTTTATAGACTGTTTTTTTTTTTAAGTGAATCTTTTCTTTGAGTTGGTATTTTATCTGAATTTATTGGATAGGAAAAAGGAATCTCTTTAACGTAGATCTAATTTAAATCTTGTTTTTTTTTGTTGGTTTTTCTTTTTCACAAATATAGACCTCAAGTGATGGAAATCAAACAACGAGTACATTGTCAATAACACTAAGCAGAGCTGATGCTGGAAAGTATCTATCTTGCCGATCCTATAATCATGCAATACCATCCGAGCCATTAGAAGACGGTTGGAGACTCGATATTCAGTGTAAGTATATTAAATTTAGTTATCTCAAGTAACCCACGTTAACTCAGGATAACTGTACCACTTTCCTCTATTTAACATATATGATACAGATTTATACATTTTCAAACCCATTAAAAGAATATTAATAATTTTATAGGATCCGACATCTAATGTTTTTTTTCATGAATGGTTACACTTAGCTCATGTCTGATTTGACAGATAATTTGGCTTATCCTTCCGCTGGACGAATATCGTTGTGCAAATGCTTGAACAACCAAAAAATCATCTTTTCAGATGAAGCTCGTTTTGATCTTGGCGGGTATGTAAGCAAGTAAAACTGTCGAATTTGCCGCACATAAAACCCGCACGCCTACATTGAAAAGCCGATACACCCAAAACGAGTCACTGTTTGGTGCGGATTTTGGTCCAGATGTATAATTGGGACTTTTTGTTCACAAAAATTGAAGACAAGGATATTGGCAAAATTAAGTTTCAACAAGACAGCCCTACGTGCCACACAGCCGAAGCTACACTCGATGTTTTTATAGCATTTCAAAAAAAAAAAGGTGTTTGGCGGACCCATTACAAGAAAATGTTGATGGCGCTGATTCTATTAAAATACATGGTTCTGAAACAAATGATTTTTACAACTCTTCTCATGAATGTGAAGCATAAATTCAATTAATGCTTCCCAAATTTGAAGAGGCATAGAACTCATTATAAGCAATATTAAGCTTACGTTTGTGCTCATAATCACAATTGTAAGAAAGTTCGCAGCCATAGAGCATAATTGGGATAAGTAGTGTTTTTGCTAACACTAACCTTGTTTTTAATTGAGTAACTTTATAGTTAGTCCACAGCATACGAAGTCCTCCGTAAACTTTTCCTATAGTCAATCTGATATGGTCATTCCAAGAAAGTGTTTTTGTAAAAGTTATACCTAAATTCTTTGCAGAATCGACAAACTTAATTTCCTTATTATCAAGGTATATTTTAGGAAAACATGATGTATCTGCAGGCTTTCTTGAAATTACCAGACATTTTGATTTAAGTGGGTTTACACAGAGCCCATCTTTCTTGAACCAAATATGAATCCTATCCAATTCCTCATTTACCTCAAAAACTGCATTTGCAACAAGACCTAGAGGAAAGCTTTTCCGTATTTGAACATCATCTGCATACATATCTATGTCGGAAATCCGCAAGCATTTAGGTAGATCATTAATTTACATAGAAAACAAAAATGGGTCCAATATAGAACCTTGTGGGACGCCTCGCTTTAGTATGAGAGGTTCAGATACGGAGCCACTAACTGCAACCACCTGAGATCTGCCATAAAGGTATGATTGTACTAATTTTGCAGAAAAATGAGCGAAGTTAAACTGATTTATAAGCTTGCTACACATGACATTATGATTGACTGTGTCGAAAGCCTTTGAAAAATCAAGAAGAATGAGAAATGTAACATTGTCACAGTCAACAGCTTGTCGGATATTTTCAACAACTTTGATAAGAGCTGTGGTACAGCTATGCTCAGGACGGAATCCAGATTGATTAATGCATAACAAATTGTGACTGTTCAAGTATTTCTGAATTTGAAGGTTCATTAACCTTTCCAGGACCTTTGAAAGAAATGGAAGGATGGCAATGGGTCTGAATTCGTTTTGGTTCTTAGGAATCGGAATGATTTTAGCTTTTTTCCAGACAGAAGGAAAAACGATCGACATAAGGATAGTGTTGAAAAGATGCGTTATGTATTTAAGAACGTATGGAAGTATAGCTTTAACAAAAACCGGATGAATTTCATCAAGTTCAACTGAATTTGATTTTATCAATAAGCAACTTTCTAATACATCAGTTTCATCAACAAGTGTAAAACTAAAACTTGGCGAAGAAAACAGGCTATTTACGATTGGGGTACTGAAAGTTTCATCAATGACTTCTGGGCATGGATGAGAGATGAATTGTCTATTAAGTTCATTGCAGTCAATATTATCAGTAATAGTATTTTTCTGTTTTCCGATGCCAATATCCCGAAGATTTTTTTAGAGGTTATGTTTAGTTTGAGAGGGGCAAAGAAGCGTCTCTTTGATTCACGTATCTCAGTTGTTACCTTATTTCTTAACCTTTTGAAATTATTGAAAAGCACATCAAATCGAAAATGCTTCCAACATTTGTATGCTTGGTCACGGGTTCGTATTAAGTCTCTTATGTTACTATTTAACCAAGGAGTGTTTTAGCCGTTATTGTTTTTGTAACAAGTGGAATATAAGAGACTTTCTATGTTATTCTGGATAAAATCCACCTGCTCATCGACAGATGGCATTCCATAGATCCGAAACCATTCAATTTGCCTCAAATCATCTTCCAACTGACTAACATTTTTACGTTTGAAGTTTCGAAAACTTATAGATCTGTTTGATTTCAAAGGTTCACAGTGAAAGGTCAAACAGATCAGATAATGACGAGAGAAACCTGGTACTGAAATTTGGTCAAAGTGAAGAGCCTTATACAAATGACTGATGAAGAAAACATCAAGTAAAGTACTACTATGGTTGGTAAAATGAGTTGGTAAAGATGTATTAACCGGAAATAGATTTAACATGTCCTGTCTTGTATACTCTTTCTTTATTATATGAACCTGTCAGCAAAAAAAAGTTGGATATCATCTTACGGTAGCGCTCACCATTCACAGTAACGTTACGATTCACATCATCTTTGAAGAAGTACGGTCCAATGATGCCACCATCCCATAAACCGCACCAAACTGTGTTTTTTTTGGATGCATTGGTAGCTCTTGCAATGCTTCTGGCTGATATGCACTCCAAAATCGACAACTTTGCTTATGTAAGTACCCATTGAGACAAAAATTTGCTTCATCGCTGAACAAAATTTTTCGGTAAAAAAGTGTATCTTCGGTCAACTTCCCAAGAGCCCTTCACCAAAAATTATACGTTGTAGTAGGTCGTTTGGCTTAAATTCTTGAGCCAGCTCTGTTTTAAAAAAGGCATCACACTTGAATCCTTCAGAAAAATTGTTCACGTGGTTAAGTAACAGAAGTCCAATTGCTGCGAACAGCGACGAATCGATATTGGATAGTCATTATCACCACTGTATAATAACCACGATACAGTTGCGATATTTTCTTCAGTTCGCACTCTCCGTAAGCGTGTTGGATACTGGTACGCATCAGAGAATACCTTAAGGCAACACTCAATGCCAACAAGCAGGAATCCGCGCTTGATCCTCCTTATTGATCTTATTAACACCCTGCGGATCATTATTGAACAGTGCGTTGAATATTGATCAACACTACATCTGCTGTTCATCGATTTTGAGAAGGCCTTTGAAAGCGTTAACCGAGAGTATATCTGTTCAGCTTTATGGAGAAGAGACATCCTGGAAAAACTAACTGCTTTTATTAAAGTAACATGTGGTGGATCCAAGTGTCACGTTCTGCACGATGGTAAGTTTTCAGATGATTTTAAAATCCGTAGCGGAGTCAAACAGGGCTGTATTCTGTCACCAATATTGTTTTTGTTAATGATAAGCGATGTACTGCGCTTCAGCTTGTCAGGTAGCGGAGGGATCCAATCGACTTTTTCATCCTATTCAAAGCGATTGGACTAGGACGATGTTTGCTTACTATGTCTTAAGATCATGGATTTCCATTAAATGACAACAAGTGTGGAGAGAGATGCAGAAGTTTTGGGGCTGAAAATTAATTCTGGCAAACCAAAAACCTTCAACGTCGGAATCCGGCCATCTTCTCAAATAAATATTTTCTCCCAACCAGTGCAAAAAGTTGACAGCTTTAAGTACCTTGGAAGTATTATCTCCATCGAATGCGAGACCGAACAGACGTTATCTGCCGCATCGTCGTTGAAAATTTGAAGGAATAACTCTATCACCTTAAGGACAAATCTACAACTGTTTCGCACAAATGTCGAATCTGTGCTTCTTTATGCGTGCAGCACTTGGAAGGTTACTTCAGCCATTACAAGAGTGCTGCAAACCTTTGTGAATAGATTGCTTCGTTACACCCTAAGGATTTTCTGGCCAAACTGTATATCAAATAAGGTCTTTCATAGAAGGACAGGACAAGCCAGGAACCTATAGACTCTATAATACGCAGTTTGTAAGTGGCAATGGATTGGACATACGCTTCGAAAAGGTAACGACTGCATTGCCGGCCAACCAATGCAGTAGAATCCACTCACACAAGAAGGAAGAAGAGCTGGAATGAGGCGGAATCAGCGTCACTAGGCAAAAGTTGGAGGGATCTAAAACATATCTCCTGAAACTGTACACGATACCGCGTAGGCTTAGTAGAGGCCCTATGCCCCTTAAGGGATTTGCAATGGACTTAACAGGTCTAAGGACCTAAGTTAGTAAAGTATAAAATGTAGCACGCATTTTGATAATAATTCCATACACCTTCATATTGATTGTTCAGATTATTAAAAACGACGAAAGCAGGTTGTAACAGCTAATTGATAGTTGTTTATTTATTCACAACACAAAATTTACCAAAAAAGTCCTCTCAGTATGGCGATTATGGTGGACCGTATCAAGACGAAACTGACAATTTTTGATTTTGACGAGATTAAGCCATAATTTTAGTTATAAGAGAATTTGAGTCTTTCAGTCTTAGCTTCTCTAATAAAGTTTTCGTTTAATGTAATTAAGGTTTTAAGTCTTAAAGACAAAAAATTCAAAAGGTTTCACGTCTTTTAAAACAAGAAAGTTATGACCATTTTAAAAATAGATACAGTTTAATTCTAAGGGTTTTGCAAAAAGTAAAACAACCTAAGTAGATGATATGATTCAACTTATGTATCAATTTATTCTATTTGTAACATAAAAGATAAATGGCTAAGGTAAAATATCTTAATTTTTTTCAATTTTCGATATAAATCAAAAAAGTAAAATCACTTTTGTCAACTAAAACTATTTTACCACAAAACTTTTTCGGCGTTTGCATTTGAACTCAAGAAATTTTACCATATTTTTTAAATAAAAAAAAATATAAATGAAAACGCAAAAACGATTTAACCGACCTAATAAGCATCTTATCGTGAGATGCTTATTAAATGAAAAACTTTGAAATCTTTTGGTAAAATCTTACTTACTTACTTACTTAAGGTGGCGCTACAGTCCGGGGCGGACCTGGGCCTCAACCAGTATGCGTCTCCAGCCAGCTCCGTCCCTAGCTACCTGTCTCCAGTTTCGCACGCCAAGTTGGTCCTCTCCCACCTGGGTGCGCCACCTGAGTCGCGGTCTTCCTCTACTGCACCGTCCCTCGGGATTGGACTCGAAGACCTTCCGGGCTGAAGCGTTGATGTACATCCGCTCTACATGACCTAGCCATCTAAGCCTTTGGACTTTAATTCTGTTAACTAGATCAGTGTCGCTGTACAGCCCGTACAGTTCGTCGTTATATCTTCTCGACCATTCTCCATCTATGCATACGGGACTCAGCGCCATAAATGAGAACCGGGATGATGAGTGTCTTATAGATGGTGATTTTAGATGCTCGAGAGAGGACTTTACTTCCCAATTGCCTTCTAAGTCCAAAGAAGCAGCGATTTGCAATAGTTATTCTTCGTTTGATTTCAGCGCTGGTGTCGTTGTCTGTGTTAACAGCGGTGCCTAGGTAGACAAAGTCCTTAACTACCTCAAAGTTATAGCTGTCCATGGTGATGTTTTGACCAAGACGTCGTCGTTCAGTGTCCTTTTCTAATGACAGCATATACTTGGTCTTGCCCTCATTGACCACTAAACCCATCTTCTTCGCTTCCGTCGCAATGCCCAAAAACGCTCCACTGACATCACGCTTTGATCTTCCAATTATGTCAATATCATCTGCGTATCCGAGTAATTGGATGGACCTTTGGAAGATTGTGCCTCTAGTGTTGACGGTTGAGTTTTGCACATTTCTTTAAAGAACGATGTTGAAGAAGTCGCATGACAGTGCATAGCCTTGTCTTAAACCTTTTTTGACATCAAATACATCGGAAAGATCTTTTCCGACCTTGATAGAGTAGCGTGCATTCTCCATCGTCATTCTGCACAAACGGATAAGTTTGTCAGCGATGCCAAAACTAGATATTGCTCGATAGAGCTCTTCCCTCTTCCCTATAGATGCTGTCATAGGCGGCTTTAAAATCGATAAAGAAATGGTGGGTATCGATTTGAAGCTCCTGGGTTTTTTCCAAGATCTGGCGTAGTGTGAAGAGTTGGTTGATAGTGGACTTTCCTGGTCTGAAGCCACACTGATAAGGACCAATCAGGTTGTTGACGGATGGCTTCAGACGTTCACATAATACGGCAGAGAGGATCTTATACGCAATGTAAAGGAGACTGATGCCTCTGTAGTTGGCGCCGTTTAGAGGGTCTCTTTTCTTATGTACAGGGCACACTATGCTGATATTCCACTCATCGGGCATGTTTTCTTCCTACCATACTTTACAGATGAGTTGGTGCATGCTCCGTACCAAGTCATCGACTGCTGCTTTGAATAATTTGAATAATTCGGCAGCGATGGCGTCAGCTCCAGCAGCTTTGTTTGACTTAAGTTTAGATATACATATCTTCACTTCGTCAAGGTAGGGTAGGCGGAATTGTTGATTTGCGTCGCCGAGGTTGAGTGGTTCTATCTCCCTTACAGCGGAATTCGGTTTGTCATCACCGTTATATAATTTTGAGGAGTGATCTTTCCATATTCCCAGCATAGACTGCGGTTTTATTACGATGTTCTGCTGATCGTCTTTACAGGCTTGGTAAAATCACTTAAGGCAAAAATACATCAATAATTGTTTTTAAAAATTCCACTTTTCAAAATTTAATTTTATTATTCATATAATTGTATGTATAAAGACAACTATACTTGAAAACTGTAACTTCTTAACCTTCTTATTTTTTTTTTAAACAAAAAATGCAAGCTAAAAATCCGTTTATTGAAAAACTATATAAATAAATGCTTTTACCTTTTGAGCACAGTTTTGATTTTATTGATATCTAAGTCTAATTTCTAAAAAACCTACAATTTTAAACCTCTTTAATACGAGTTTTGTCGTGAAACTACCTTTTTAGAAGAGCTCAATAAAATGGGTTAAAGACAGATGTAGCTTTGCTAATATGGGTATTATTAAGTGTCAAAGCAAGTAATTGCTGTAATTATTGTGTTTAATAATTCATTTATATCTACTATTTTCGCACATAACTGCACTATAATATAGCCTTTCTAAAAATAAGGCTAAATAAAGGTATAAACTTAATTGGAATTTAATTTACCATTTAGCTTCATTTTATTATCTCAAAGGTCTGTATAAGCTTATTGAAACAGCACAATACCAAAATTATTTATTCAAATGATCAAATTCTTTTGATATAGCATCAAGTATAAAAGGTCATTATTTGCAATATAATTGCACTGAAATGTGTCAAGTACACAAACAAATAAATTCTTCTTACATGCCTAACTCTACATTTCTTAGGTTCCATTCTTGTAGAAGAAGAATATCTTCAAAGCCAAAGCTCCTTACAATATTACCCATTTACTAAAATGTTCAAATATCAGTCCATGTCTATAGGTATTATGTTTTGGAATAAAAGCTAAATCTTTGGTGATTTATGATAACAAAAGAAACTTTGTGTAAAAGATGTACAAAATTTTGTATCTACATAAATGAATGTTATTGTACGAGTAAATATATACATATTTATAATATCTGAACAAAAATTCGTTTATCTGAAAAGCAAATACTTATCCCCTAATTTATGCGATGGCACATCTTCAATTTATCGATACTCGATTTATATACATTACAAAGCAACAAAAGTATCTCTATCTAAATATAATATAGTCCTTTTTTAGTACATTCCATAAACCTTACTTCATCGAACCGAACTGAATTGAACTGAACTGAAATTGTACTGAACCGAAAATAACAGAACACAACACAAGATAGAAGAACAGAATTGAACTGAACTGAAAATAGAAACATGCTTATTTCTACATCACATATTACTCAAACATTATATTATTCAATTTTCGATATTTATCTTTCTTGCAGACGTTCCCGAGACCTACGTTCGTTTGGGCACATCCCTTGACCCCAGCTCGATACGAGAGGGCACAGATGTTTATTTCGATTGCTTGGTAACAGCCCATCCGATTGTTTACAAAGTCGAATGGCGGCATAATGTAAGTTCGTTCATCATCATCATGAGTACTCGTACAATATTGTATTATAATCGAAATTCTAAATACTGAACTCTTCGACGAACCGAATCTTACAAAATTTTCTTCCTTCTCCCTATATCCTTGATATCCTCTTCCTTCTTTGCACGCCAAATACACAAATATAAATGGAGAAATACACAAATATCTTGATCCCATGCAGGCTTGAAGAAATTCTGAAGTTGACGCTTAAAGCGTTCGTCGTTGTCAAATTGCGTCAAACGGTGGGCGGAGGGGGGGTACTTTCCGTAAGTCTCCGTCCGGTGGCAAATTGAAATTTGAAATTAATCGCAATACTCGAATAATTCAAGACAAATACAATTATCTCCAAAGAAAGGACGACTTCGATTTCCACATTGTTCTATACATTCATCTGTGTGTATTATGCTGTAGAGTGCACACATCGAAGAGAGTACTTAGGTATTATGATTGTTGCAAAACTCGAATTACAGTTTCTGGCAAACTTTGGTTTCAACGTCGTCGTTGTCGAGGACGATTGTATTTCGGATGCGTTCAACTGTGGGCCTATACAACTCGAAGTCTCTATTTGTATTGCATTAAAGGATGTGTGATGCAATTGAGCGAAATCAGCTTCAGCTTCAGCATCACAGGAAAGACGCTTACCATGTGTATGTGTTTGTATTGAATTGAGTGTATACAAAATACGGATAACAATTAATCAGAATATACATATATAGAATATAATGTGGTATAAATTTGCGCTGAACTAAGTTTACTACATTGCCGTAAGATTAATTGTTATTTTCGTCATTCGGTTCGAAGGATTCATTTCTCTTTTAGGGTGAACTCTTGTATTATATAGTTTATAATGTAAATACATAATTATTTGAACTAAAGGAGTGTTTTGTATATACATATATCTAAATACATTACGTACAATGCAAATATACATACTATTAACATCATGCATCAAATAATATACTGAAACAAACTTCAGTTATATTATTATAATGTTGTTTAAATAATAAACGTTTGAATTTGTTATACATATCGTCTTATTGAATTTTACAAGTGTTCCTTATAATAGCTGCCTATTCTATGTTTATGCTTATGCATATGTATAAATAGTCCTTCGTGGGTAAATAAAATCATTTTGAGTACCTACATAAGTGTTCTATATTTGTACATCGAAACATAGAATAAAACAAATATGTGTAATGGAAATCGGACTTAATCAATTTAAAATTAATTAAATTGACAAATCGTTTATGTATTTACTTTTTTTAAAGAAATACAAGATGAAAAGTAAATTGATAAACTAAAAGCACTTCAAGAATCTATTTATATCTCTGTTATAAATCTTCAAGGATCATATGTTGAACGAAAGAAGAAAGGAATTATTCTTACCAAAAAATAAACTGTTATTTGAATAAATTCAATTCTCTACTTTTTTGAAAAACAAAATATTAAAAATTTTATTGCATTCTTGAGGAAAGACTAATATTAAATTAATTATAGGAAGATATTTTCATACGTCCGATTTGTCGAATTGAAAATTTTGAATATTTATTAAATTTTGTTGAGAGATTTCTGTGTGCGTGTGTGTATGTACTTTGGAAAGTTCATATGCTTTTTTTCATCGGCCAAATCTCAGAATCGGAAGTTTTGTTTAAAGGATCAAAAATCAAAAGATATAGAAAGGACTTTCATAAAATTTTAATATTTTTATTAATCAAAATAAACCTAAACAAAATATTTGTTACGCAAAATATTTAGCAAATAGAAAATAACATTACCTTCAAAATAATTGTATGCATCAAAACACAGCGTTTACAATTTGTGGAAAAATTTAAAGTTAATTAAAATTGATACAAAAATAATGCATAAATATTGGTAAAAGTGGCTATTGATTTCAAAATAATTATTTTATTTTATGAAATAAATTCTTTTCAATCTGAATTTTTCTAAAAGAAATAGAAACCCTACAAATATTCTACTTAAAATTGAGTAAAGACAAGAATTTTTCGGGAACGAAGACAGGTATTGACATCAAACTTATTTCATTATATGAAAAATATGGTTGTAGTGATCGTTGCGTGATGATTGGTCAGTAAAGGACTATCATGACAGATGTCTTGAGTTCAATCCCTGCATTGGCAACCTAAGATTTGTTTCATGAAAAGCACTTACTCAAATTATACGTTTGGATTCGACACATAAATTGTAGGTCACCCAAGAAAAATACTAAAACAAATACAAAAATGGGTCTCTATTAAAGAATCTTGAAGGGAAAATATTGGTTTAAAACTTTTATTTACCTACACAAAGTGGTGTTATCAATATTTTGTAAACGTTTTTTAAATATCGACAGACGAGAAAAAATACGAAGTTATGGTAGTTCACATCCCAGATTTTTAAACTTCAAATAGGAAGTTATTGTAATTCGATTTGTCGAATTGAAAATTTTAACATTTTTCGGCGACTTTACTACTCAATTGCCTTCTAAGTCCAAAGAAGCAGCGATTTGCAAAAGTTATTCTTCCTTCGATTTCAGAGCTGGTTTCGTTTTCTGAAAACTGTACCTAGGTAGATAAAGTTTGCAACTACCTCAAAGTTAGAGCTGTCTGTGGTGATGTTTTGTACTTGATCTTTCCCTCATTGACCACTTAACCCATCTTCTTCGCTCCCGTCCCAATGCTCAATAACGCTCCACTGACATCATTTTGTTCAATGGCTGACTTTCGTGGTTTGAAGCCACACTGATAAGGACCTATCACATTGTTGACGAACGGCTTCAGAAGTTCACATAATTCGGCAGAGAGGATCTTATATGAAATGTTGAGGAGACTGATGCATCTGTAGTTGGGTCTCCTGTCTTATGTATTCGCAAACTAAAATGAGATTCCACTCATCGGGAATGTTTTTTCCGACCATATTTTGCAGATGAGTTGGCGCATTGTCCCTACCAAGTCATTGCCTGCGACTTTGAATAATTCAGCAGCGATGCCTTCAAGTACAGCAGCTTGCACTTTGCGTTAACCTTGTTGTGACATCATTACATCTTTTCGATCGCGAGCTCCTCATGCTCTCTTTTGTTTCATCTAAGGTGTTTCTCTCTCCTCTCCTGCTCATAGAGCTCGTGAGCAGCTCTGGTCCTTTTGTGTAGCGACATTTTGTTTACCATTTTTTTATATAATAAACACACGGTCAAGGGGATTTTACTACCCTTATTATGCAGGCACAGTGTGAGCCCTAGGAAGAGGAGACAAGATTTAAAAGGAGATGCCGATGCACATTGGTTTTGAATTCCTGATTATTGCAATGACTAGGAAAGACAGAGTGTGGTAAGGCATTCCAAATTCGTGTAGTACGGCTAAAGAACGAATATCTGTACTTGACAGTACGGCTGAAGTTGAACTCGAGCGTATACTGATGAGCATTCCTAAAAGCTCGAGGATTACGGTAAAACTGTTTAAGGGGAGGAATTCAACTGGCTATTGCACTAGAGTATAAGCCGTTAAAATAACGGTAAAAAAGGGTCAAACAAGAGACCTTACAACGATGTACAAGCGAAGTAAATGAACTTATGATGATATTATCATCTATCAATTTAAATGCTCTACGTTCAATACAATCCAAGAGGCTTAAGTAAGTTGCAGGAGCACCAGCCCATCCATGGATAATGGCAAAAGGGGCATATCTCGCTTTAACGAGACAGCATTGGGTTTTCGAAGCATTAAATTCCATACGGTTTTTTAATCCCCATTGAACAATGCTATTTAGGTCGGAAGCTAATGAGCTTATAATATTTTTTCCTTGCAGTTCCACATCCGAAGAAGAGGCATGTGAGTCTGAAAACGAATATGAAAAGCTAAGAGTACTATCGTCAGCGAAACAATGTATTGGATTAGATGTTGCAGACAGGAGATCATTAATAAAAATGAGAAAGAGTGTTGGAGATAGAACAGAGCCCTTAGGCACACCAGCATTTATTTTATGGTTTTCAGACTTTAATCTATCCAATACTACTTGTACTGAACGATCCGAAAGGTAATTACTAATCGAATGAAGCAGAGATACATGAAAACCGAAAGCACGCTTATCGATAAGAGTGCCTGATGCCAAACCATATCAAATGCTTTTGATACCTTTTGTTTCGCTGCGTGCACTTGCCGGCATTCGTTATGGTTGTCGTGTGAAACCTATCACCTCAGAGGCAGCATCTGTTATCGCTGCAAGGCAATGTTGCTACTGATTTCAAATGCTTAATGCAGGCAGCATAGGACTCCTTAAGAGGGTTCTAGAGACTCGATAGAAAAAGGACATGGCAGGCTCTTGTGATTGTAGCTGTCTAACGTCGACAGTAAGTACTTCTCACCTATTTATTTGTTTTGGCTTGGATCGGGATATCCGTAGCCGTATCTTGTCTACAACGAGGTAGTGGTCCGAGTCAATTTTGGCCCCTCGGAATGTTCGGACATCCTGTATACTGAAGAAGTGTCGTGTGTCGATCAACAATTCCTGTTTGTGAGTACTGTTTTTAAGAATCGAGTGGACCTAGAGTTTAAAATCGAATCCAAGCGGCTAATTAAAGAAAGCACTTTTCATGACACGAACTGTAGGATTTGTCAATTCCTTCAAAGGCAGTATCAGTGAAAAAAATCTTTAGATGACACAAGCAGGTTATGAACCAAAGGCCTCTCTTAAGAGTCCTACGAATTTACCACCACGCCACGGCTGTTAGCGATTAATATTGATATTTTATGAACTGAAAAAAAAATTTGCCACCTCCAAAATTTTACGAATACAAAATGATTTTATCTCCCAAACAATTTTGCACACCGAAAAACAGCGTTTTTAACCAGATGGTCCAGTTTTGAAAAAAGTCAAAACGACATTTTTTTTTATAAAAAAATATAAACCAAAAAAAATCATTACTCAAAGTTGGTAAAAATTGAATTTCCATAAAAATATCTTTTAAAAATTTGAAATTTTAGCTTCCAACTATTTTTAAGTTATAAAAAATATTGTTTTCAACACTCGGTTTAATTTTGAGCAAAATCAAATGCACAGTTTTTTTACAAAAAATAAAAACCTAAACAAGAAAATTAATAAGAGTTGGTAAAAATTGATTTTCGACTCAAATATCTTTTCAAACTTTTGAGATAATTTCTTTAAACTACTTTTATCTTTTAAAAAATATTGTTGTCAAAATTCAGTTAAATTGTGAGAAAAATCGAATTGACAGCTTTTTTTACAAAAAATAAAAACCTAACAAAAAAGCAATACTAAGACTTGGTAAAAATGTACTCTCCACTCAAATAGCTTTTCAAAAATTAAAATTATTTTCTTCAAACTCTTTTTATTTCACAGGAAATATTGTTTTTGATATTCAGTTTTATTTTTTATAAAAATCTAACAGTCGGTTTTTTCATAATAAAATAAAATTTACAAAAAAAAGTACGCAAATTTGGTAAAAATTGATGTTCGGTTCTTGATATCTCCCAAATTAATTTCATTCATCTAATTTGTAAATATTTAAGAAATGCTACTTAAATTGCTAAAAATTTGTTTTCGACTAAAAATCTTTTTAAAAAAACTAGATTTTCAAACTAACATATTTCTTTTTATGAAAAATATTGTTGGTAAGAAAAATTCAACTAACATTTTTTTTAGCCAAACTTTTTTCGTTGGCCATATTTCAAGAACCAACAGAGATATCCACTTCAAATAATCTTTTTACAGATTATAACATCGAAAGACGGAGAAGGATTTTCAAAAAAATGAGTGATTTTTATTAACGCCATCAAAATAAATATTTAAAACTGTCAACACCTTGCGAACGCAAAATTAAACCATCTCTAAATTATTATATTTAACGGAGAATCACCACAACGCTCATAGCTGTTATTTTTTTTTTTTAGAAAAACTGAAATAACTGTTTTATCACAAATAACTACAAATTTATTTCACAAACTCGAATATCTTTGGAGAAAAAAAAATAAATATTGGGTTCAAACTAATTCTATCTTATAAAAACAATGTCCTTAATAATTCATTTTTATAAAAATTCGCAAAGGTTTGGTAAAATCTGATTTTCCTTGATGTCGTGTTATTTTTATTGTTTTCAAATTTGTTTTATTCTGAGCTGGAATACTGTTGATGGAATAATTTTTTAGAGATACTTTATTGACATTTTTTTTAATAAATAAAATCTTTCAAAAATGCTTTTAAGAACTTGTTAAAAATGGTCTTCGACTAAAATATCCCGGAAACAAAAACAAATATTGTTAATTTTGTTTACGATAATAATTTTCTACTTAAAAACCTTGAGACAGGCACAAATGTGTAGTTATCTTTGTGGGTCGCATCCCAGGATCTTTTATTTTAAAATATTTGGGACGAGGTGTTTCCTACGTAATAAGAGGTCTCAGGATGAGCTAATCTAAGGAATGAACCGTTCGGAACTTAGGTCATTTAAACTCAAAAACGCATTCTAAGAAAACTGTAACACTAGTAACAACTAAAGATTAATAGTTTCGATTATTCTAATGCCCGTTTGGGGTTACTTCAAACCTTTTGTTAATGCTTCTTAAGCAAGAAAAAGGTTTAGGAAATTAACCTTTATAGGTATGTTTCATATAAGAGAAACCACGATGAAACCAAAGTTTCTGGTAATAAGAAAAAATTCTGGCAATGGTCAGATTTGCGTATGAAGCTTTTCTATGAAGCTGTTTTCGCTGTTGATGTTCTTGCTGCTGATGTTGTTGCTGTTGCTGATGTTGTTGATGTTGTTGTTGCTAATGTCGTCCATGCCGTTGATGATTTCAACTCAGTTGAGAGATCTCCTATATTTGACGTTTCACCTGCTGATGTTGTTGTTGTTCCTGCTGCTGATGTTGCGGCCAGGCATGCTGCTGCTGTTACTGCTTTAGACAAATTTTCTCTCTATTATCAGAATGTGGGTGGCTTACGCACGAAAACAAATCAATTCTATACATCCGTAGTGGATTGCACACATGATTTGATTGCACTCACGGAAACATGGCTCTATGATGGCTTACTTTCAACAGAATTATTTGATTCAAGTTTTGTCGTCTTCAGAAGAGACCGTAATCCAATATGTACTGGATTCAATAGAGGGGGTGGAGTGCTGGTTGCGGTGAACTCTGAATTTAATAGTAAGGAAATTGAGTTGTCAGACTGCTCGGGTATGATCGAACAAATATGTGTTTGTGTTGAACTGTCTATTAGATCTCATGATACAACTTTAAATAAAATTAAAATTTATGTTTTTGTTTCATATATACCTCCTAATTCTGAATTTATTGTTTATAATGCACATGTTAATAATATAAAAAATATTGTTTCTAAATTTAATGATTATTGCTTTGCTGTAGTATTAGGAGATTTTAACCTTTGTAGTATTAAATGGCTTTATTCTCAAGATGATAAATGTTTATTTCCGATTCATGTTTTAAAAGATTTTGAAGCTGTTGTAACTGATACTTTTTCTGCTTTAAATTTATCTCAAGTTAACAATGTTGTAAATGATATAGGTAGAATTTTAGATTTAGTTTATATTCATAATGAGTTTGATGTTTTAATTATTGAAGATGAGAATCCATTATTAAGCAATAGTGTTCATCATAAAGCCTTAAATATAGTATTTAATTTATCAGTTTTTCGATCTTTATCTGATTCACTATCTATTAATGGAGTTAAATTAGACTTTAATAAGGCCGATTACAATTGCATTAATAATTATATTCAAAGTTTAGATTGGAATTCTCTTTTGCCTCAATATGAATTGTCTTCGTGCTTTTCTACTTTCATAAATATAGTCCATGATTTGTTTGATAAGTTTATACCTAAGAAGGCTTTGAGACGGGGATCGAATAAACCAGTTTGGTTTTCAAAAGGCTTATTACGCTTAAAAAATGCATTACTTAAGGCTCAAAAAAGAAGCAAAATCAATTCAAATTTTCGAGACAATTATTGTCGTCTGTTTAAGGAATATAATTATTTAAAGAAGTTTTTACATAATAAGTATTTATGGTCCATTGAATCGAAGATCAAAAATGATTCTAAATCGTTTTGGCATTTTTATAATGTAAAAAGGAAATCGGTGGGGATTCCCTCAAATATGAATTACATGGGTAACGTAAGCAGTGATATATCTGAAATCTGTGACATGTTTGCAACTTTTTTTCAATCGAATTTTGTGGCTGATGCCTCTAATCATGATGTTTTGCCAACTTATTCGCAAATAATTGATATGGGTTCTATGTTCATATCTGAGAAAGAGGTATATGCTGAACTTTCTAGCTTAGATTGTAGTTTAAGCATGGGACCCGACAATATACCCGCAAAGTTTTTGAAAGAGTGCGCATGTAATTTGTCGAAGCCCTTGTGTTACATATTCAACCTATCTCTTCGAAGTGGTGAGTTTTTGGATACATGGAAATTTTCCTATATTACTCCCATATATAAATCTGGCTCTAAGCAATCTGTGGAAAATTATAGACCCATTGCAAAGTTGCAACTGATTCCAAAGATTTTTGAATCGATTGTGAAGAAGAAAATCTATGAAGTAGTGAAAAATCATATATCGGTTTACCAACATGGTTTTGTTCATGGGCGATCTACTGCAACTAATTTGACTATTTTTGTAAACTTTTGCTTGAATAACATGGAAAACAAACGTCAAACCGATGTAGTTTTCACAGATTTTTCAAAAGCATTTGATAGGGTAAGCCATAAAATTTTATTAAAAAAACTTTCCTTCTTGGGATTTCACTCAACATTCCTTAAATGGTTCAGTAATTACTTATGCAATCGCTCACAGTTTGTAAAAATTGGATCTAAATTATCTTTTAGAATTCATAATTATTCTGGTGTGCCTCAGGGCAGTCACCTTGGACCCTTGTTATTCCTGCTCTTTATTAATGATCTTCCTGTAGTGATTAATTGTTCACAATCTCTGATGTTTGCAGATGATGTAAAAATTTTCAAGTCAATCAAGTCAGTTGCTGATTGTTTGGATTTACAAAGAGATATTGATAAATTGAACGAATGGTGTACTATTAACTCCTTGTGCTTAAATACAAATAAATGTGCACTTATGTCTTTTTCAAGGTCCATCGTGCCTATAATGTTTGAATATAATATTACTAACGTTTCATTGCAAAGGGTTGTAAGCCAAAAGGATTTAGGGGTCATTTTTGATCCACACTTATCTTTCAATGTTCATATTGATTATGTTATATCGAGAGCTAACGCTATGTCTGGATTTGTGTTCAGGAACTCTCAAGAATTTCGAGATCCTTACACACTGAAATCCTTATACGTAGCTTTAGTTCGTCCCATTTTGGAATATTGTAGTATTGTATGGTCTCCTCTTTTTAAAAAAGATTTTATACGTATCGAAAAAATTCAAAAACGATTCTCTAAATATGCGATTCGAAAACTGAACTGGTCTAATTCAATGCCATCTTATAATAGTAGGTGCTTACTAATTGGTTTAAAACCTTTATCTTGTAGACGAACTTATTATTCGGTAATATTCGCAAGAGATGTAATCACGGGACATATTGACTGTCCCCCTCTTTTGGCCTTGTTCGGTATATATGCTCCTTCTAGATTCTTAAGACCAAGAAGTAATGATTTTTTGCATATTCCTCGGCATGTTACAAATTATGGTCAAAATGAACCAGTTACTAATGCTTGCATAAATTTCAACAAGTATGCAAATGTTTTCGATCTTAATCAAAATAGAAATAGTTTTAAAGCTATTATTATGGAAAGCATTGTCTAAAGTTATGTATGTCAATCTTTTTTCTTGTTTGTATAAATTTTTATCTTGTATATATATATATTTTATTTTATTATTTTTAAGAAATATTGTACTTAGTCTAAGAGAGTCATAATACTTATAGACGTTAATAAATAAATAAATAAATAAATAAAAAAAAAAAACGCTTCTGCTAACTTTATAAAAGAAAAGAAAAACTAGGGCTTTATACAAAAAGCTTAACACACATAATTTTGAACTTTGACACAAAATTTTGTTGCAGGAGTTCTCGAACGGGTCCGCTAGTATAATTTTAATATCGGACATTCAGCCATGATACATTTTTAACTTATTTTAAATTACAAAATGTCTTTTGAATAAAAGCTCCTGGCTCAATATTAATTATTATCAGCTTCTCCATTTAAAGATGTCCTCTTTCTGGATAACTTGAGTAAAAATAAAATTCGATCAAGACTAAATGAGTAAAGTGCAATAATAATTATAGCTTTTCAAAAAACGACAAAAAAAACAACAATAAATGAAGACACAAAAAGAACCCTTTGTACACAAATGTGTCAAAGGATAAATGTATGTTCTTACGTATCATCGATTTTTTGTTATTTTATTTTCTTTTTCTTTTTTAATTACACTTCAAGTGAATTTCCAATTAAATTCAGACCATCAGGTCCATTCTTGGGGGTAATTTAAAATGTTCACTTTAAGAACATCATCGCATGACACGCGAGTTTTTTTTTGTGTTCTATAGCGTGAAGAGAACAATTTTAATTGCATCTGCATTTATGTCCTTGGAGTTTGTTAAACATAAAAAGAAACGAAAACAACAAACAGAAGAGGAAACAGGGTGTTCCTGTTCAATTTACTTTAAAGACTAATGTATCATTTGAGACCCTTTTCAAAGCATCATTGTTGCGATGCCGATATTCATGACCTTTAAACAAAAACTTGGTATAGGCATTTTTGAAATTAAATTGATTTAGCAAAATAAGGACATTCTTTGACTGATTTTAATAATTTGAAACTAGAAAAGTCTGAAATTAAAATTTCATGATATGAATAGTGACTAGCTCTGCTGTAATACAAAATATTGCTTTCATCATCTAAAAGGTTTTAGGTTAAGTTTGTAACTTCCTGTATATCCTTTGTGCTGTTAAGCACAACAATGGACACACGATTAATGCTTTATACAACGCGATGACTAACTTCGTATCCTTGCTCTTATTTTGAAGTTTTTTTTTTTAGTGTCAGATGACAAAAAAAATCCTTATGATGGTCATTGGACCCAAGGATAAAATGAAAATAATATAGGTATGTTATATTGTAGCTACACAAAAACAACAACAAGGACATTAACAACAGCTGAAGAGTGTTTCAAGCCGGAAGAGATAAATATAGGTGTGTTCATGTTTTCAAAGCATTAAAAATGGAATATAAATTCGTTTTTCTTTGGACTTGGTCCATTATAGTCTCCTTTTAATGCAGCAAAAAATAAAATATATCTGTATCAACTCACTCATATATATGTAAATGCATATGTATGTAGATGTCATCATAGGGTAAGCTTTTTCTACCTGCACTAATTGCATGTTAATGAGATCTTTCTAATGTAGAGCGAGCGCACGTTGCAAACTATTTTCTTGATGAGGGATGTAGGGATGGGTTTAGGGAAGGGGGTAGGGTATAAGACTTTTTACCTTTTTTTTTACCTCATCGTATGTCATGTTGTCGCTATAGGGACGCTATGATAATGATGATGATGGTTAAAAAAAAGACCATTTTAGAAAATTTATGATAATGACGAAAATTGTATTGCGTGAATGGTTTCTCTGTAGCAACCCCCCCCCATATGAGTTTATGAACATAATGATACAACCACATAGATTAATATAGAAATGATGAGCGAGTAGTTTAAACTTTTTTTTTTTTTTAAAGGGTTTAGTTTACAAGGCTTACTTATTACAAAATATAAAAGTGTTTTTTTTTCTTTATGAGTGTTGAGCATAATTAGGGCGCACTTCTGTTAAAAAAATAAGGGAGAGGGATAAAATTAAAAAAGTAAGTAAGCTTTGATGTACATAGATACTTGTATTTATAATAATTGACTTAAGTATAAGTTCTTTTTTGTATGAAAGCATTATACAAATTTTGATTTGGTTTAGCAGAAATTTTTACTTTAATTTCAATTATTAAGCTAAAGTATGTGTGCTGTATTGAGGAGATAGCTATCATTGATAAAATACTTCTGAATTTTTTGTTTTTTAATGTAGTTTAAGAAAGTAACCAAGGTTTCAGTAACCAATTAAATTTATAATTTTATCAAATGCATTAAGTTGAAAACTAGTACAAGGCTGCATTTTAATAGTTTAATGTAAGGAGATATGACTATTTGTCGGTATTTGTGAATATTGTTATACAAATTTGAAATTGAATAAAACAGAGATGAGTTTTTTTTTAATTTACATTTATTTTTCTAGAAATATACTGTTCTTATAGTACTAACTTTCTATTGGAAGTTGTTGCAATCGATCTAATTTGTCAAAGTGAAATTGTCTACAATTCTCGTTTTAAAATTCCTAGAATCTCAATAAAAGGTTTTTAGAGTACCTAATATCAGTGTATGTGCGTACACTTACTATTGGGAAACCTTTTTTTAGTCAGACATATCTTCAAATGCATTTTTTCTTACAGATAAAATCACCAAAAGATGTAGAAAGGACTTTCAAAAACCTAAGCGGGATTCCAATACACTTCTTTATTAAACATTCAAACTTTTGAATCCTATTGTTATTTAGTTGCATATTTTGTATAATAAAAAACTGGATTGTCTGGATTTGATGGCATTTAAAATAGTGGGATTTTGAATAAACGGAATTTTAAAGGACGGGATTAAAAAAATTTGGTATTTCAAAACTTTAAAACTTTCGAGATTTCTTAAAAAAGGAATTTTAAAAAGCTGGATTCCGATACGCTGCCAAAAAGGGTTGGGTTTGATATCCCGGTCTTTATATTCCCATTTTTTTAATTCTAGACTTTAAAATACTGTTTTATATAATGCTGCCTTTTATAGTCCTGGTTTTTTTAAAACCGCCTTTTGTAATACCGTTTCTAAAAATCGCATTTTTTTACAATCCCAATTTTAAATTCAAAACTAGTTGTGTACTATTAAAATTTGCGTTACTTTTTAAAATCAAACAACTTTTCTTAATAGCAAAATCGAAATTATAAAAATGTAGCTAATTAGTATTATTTATTTATTCTGATGAGGAAATTTTCTAAATAGATTTTAATGTAACCTTAAACAAATTTAAGGTATCAACAGCATTGTCAGGATTTGATAGAATTTAAAATAACGGAGTTCTAATTGATTGGGATTTTGAATAACCGAGATATTAAAAGAAAGGATTTAAGAAAATCGGTACTTTAGAAAACGGGATTTTAAAAAGTGGTATACCGATACGCTCCCACATTTTATCAACCTAAGCCCGTGTTTTTGCCCTACAACTACTTCTTCGATAAAAACTAAGGGTAGTCAAAAAAGTAATTCGTTTATAAAAAAATTCAGTCTTACAGACATATGATTCACCGTTGGTGGTTTAAGAAAAAATTATTTAACAGCCCTTTTAAAAATTAAAACCTACAATTAGTACCATTCTCAAAGTTGGTAAAAATTGATATTTGACTCTTAAATTTTGGAAACTTCAAATTGTATTAATTCTATACAAAATGTTGTTCTTAACATAAAGAGAAAAATCTAATCCACATACTACTGAAAATAGATTTTGAAACCAATCTTATTTATAGTATGCAAAATCTTGAAGTTAACTTTTGGTTATTTTGTAAGAAGAACACAATTGACAGCTTTTTATCCAAAAAAATGAATAACTACAAAAAACAACTAAGGACTGATAACAAAATGTTTTCGACTCTATATTATAATAACTTTGTGTGTTGTTTTGCCTGGATTTTGAAATTCAAGCAAATTACAAAAACAATGCTTGTTTTTAGAATAAAATTAATTTGAGCTCAATATATTTCATGATTGCCCAAAAATTTTAGTCAAAAATAATTTTTTATCGATTTTCACCTTTTTTTTAAATTTCGTTAATACTGTTAAGAAATTATCACTTCGATTTTATTTACAATTTTAACAGACATTTAAAACCATATTCTTTGATGCATAAAATAAAATTGTTAACTCAAAAATTTTGTATGTGAAGTTATTTTTATCTTTTCGATTTGTCGAATTGAATATTTTGATATTTCTCAAAAATTAAAGGTCCCTTAAGTTTATATAAACAATTTTTAGAAAGATGTTTGTGCGTGCATGTGTACGTACGTTAGTACGTCCGTAAGATCGGGAAGCTTTTTCCTCGTCTATTTCTAAGAACTAGTTGAGACATCGCCTTCAAATAAATTTTGTAATAAAGATAATAATACAAAAAAATGCAGAAAAGACTGTCAACAAATTGTCTTATGTGATTTTTTACCATATCAATTTAAAAAAGAGGCTGGGATGCGACCCACACTGATAACTTCCCATCCCGTCTGTCGATTTGTCTTGCTTAAAAGTTTGTCTATATGTACTAGTATCAATTTTACCAAATTTGCGTTCTATTTTTTATAGATTTTATTTTTTATGAAAAAACGGACTGTTGGATTTTTATATAAAAATTACTGAATATCGAAAACAATATTTTCTGTAAAATAAAATAAGTTTGAAGCCAATATTTTATAGTTTTGAAAAGATATTTGAGTCGAAAGTCAATTTTTACCAACTTTTATAAAGTTTTTTTTAAGGTTTTTATTTTTTGTAAAAAAAACTGTCAATTCGATTTTTCTCAACATCTTTCAGAATGCTTAAAACAACATTTCTTATAAAATAAAATAAGTTTGAAGTCTAACTATCAAGTTTTTGAAAAGATATTTGAATCCATATTCAATTTTTACCAACTTTTGTTAATTTTTGTTCGGTTTTTAATTTTTTATATAAAAAACTGTCAATTCGATTTTGTTCAAAATTTTACTGAATGTTGACAACAATATTTTTTGAAAGATAAAAGTAAATTAAAGCCAATATCTCAAAGTTTTGAAAAGATATTTGAGTCGAAAATCAATTTTTACCAACTTTTGTTAATTTTTTTTTAAATTATTATTTTTTGTAAAAAAAACTGTCAATTCGATTTTTCTCAAAATTTTACTGAATGTTGAAAACAATATTTTTTATAAGATAAAATAAGCTTGAAGCCCAAATTTTAAGTTTTTGAAAAGATATTTGAATCGATATTTAATTTTTACGAACTTTGAGTAATGTTTTTTTTAGATTTTTATTTTTTATAAAAAAAAACTGTCAATTCGATTTTTCTCAAAATTTTATCAGATTTCAAAAACATTATTCTCCGTTGCACAAAATTGTTTTGGAGATGAAATCATATGTTAGTCGTTAAATTTAGGAGGTGACAAATTTTTTTTTTCAGTTTTTTTGATTTAGAAAAAGAACCGTTAGATAGAATTTTTTCAAAATATATACTTCTTTGAGATCACGTTACAGTTTATTATATAAAATTTAATTCAAGTCTCTAGCGTTTTTGGTTCGTAAGATATTTAGGGTTAACCAAAATTTTCACCTTTTTTTTAAACTGCTATGGTAAAAAAACCATCCACGCAATTTTCTTGAGAGCCCTTTCTGCATCTTTCTGCCTTATTATCTGTATAACAAAATTTGTTTGAAGTCGATATCTCTTCTGGTTCTTGAGCTATGGACCACGAAAAAAACGTCGCGAACGTACGGACGTACGGACGTACGGACGTACAGACGTACGGACGTACGGACGTACGAACGTACGTACACACGCACGCACAGACATCTTTCTAAAAATCTTTTATTTCGACTCTAGGGACCTTGAAACGTCGAGAAATGTCAAAATTTTCAATTTGACAAATCGGACCCATTACAATAACTTCCTATGGGAAGTTAAAAAGAGGCTGGCATGCGACCCACACTGATAACTTCCCATCCCGTCTGTCGATTTGTCTTGATTAAAAGTTTGTCTATATGTACTCGTATCAATTTTTACCAAATTTGAGTACTAATTTTTGTAGATTTTATTTTTTATGAAAAACAGACTGTTGGATTTTTATATAAAAATTACTGACAGTATTTTCTGTGAAATAAAATAAGTTTGAAGCCAATATTTTTAACTCTTGAAAAGCTATTTTAGTCGAAAGTAAATTTTTAATAAGTATTTAGGTTTTTATTTTTTGTAAAAAAAACACCATTTTACAGAATGTTGAAACAATATTTCTTATAAGATAAATAAGTTTAAAGATTAAATTTCAAGTTTTTGGAAAGATATTTAAATCGATATTCAATTTTTACCAACTTTGAGTAATGTTTTTTTTTAGATTTTTATTTTTATAAAAAAAACTGTCAATTCGATTTTTCCCAAAATTTCATCAGATTTTC
>NC_079147.1:68147130-68187358 GCF_945859685.1 Eupeodes corollae
TTTAAGTATCGATAAAAAAGATACTAGTAATATTTTTCTAAGCTTTATTTTAAGTCACAGAAATAAATTATGTCTATTAAAATTTCCAAAATGTTTAAAAGTCTAGTTACTAATTTGGCTTAACCTGAAGCTACAGTCCTGTGTGAACTAGGGCCTCACTCAACAAACTTCTCGCACTTCAAGTTGGATGAGGTCACTTTCAACTTTTGTGTATAATCTAATCCGGGGTCTTCCTCTACTGCACTGTCCTATAGGTGTGACTTAATAGACTTTTTGGAACGGAGCATTGGTTTCCACACGCTCTACGTGACCCAACCATCTTAGTCGTTGGACTGTTATCCTTCAATCTTCGTCTATGTTGCTGTACTGTACAGCCTGTACAGCTCGTTGTTACATCTTCTTGTCCACTCATCTTCATTCTTACGGGACCGTAGATCACGCGAAGAACTTTTCTCTCAAAAGAACCCAAGGTGCTTTCATACACTTTGGTCATTGTCAGAGCTTTCTGCACAGTGACCAAACTATGGTCGCTCAAGAGAGGCCTTTACCAATTAATTGCTTGCCAATTAATTGCTTTCTTAGGTTATCAAGAGTAATTCTTCGTCAGCGCTAGTATTGTTCTGAGTGTTCATAGCAGTGCCTAGGTAGACAAAGTCCTTAACTACCTCAAAGCTACGTCTGTCGATGGTGACGTTTGGACCGAAACGCCGGTGTTGTAAGTCCTCTTTTGACGACAGCATGTACTTTGCTTAGCCCTCATAAAATGTTAAACCCATTTTTGCATCCTCTGCCACAATACTCCCAAAAGCCCCATCATGCTGAGTTCTTCCCTTTATGTCAATATCATCAGCATATGCCAGTCATTGGACAAGCTTTTGAAAGATAGTGCCTCTAGTGTTGACTTCGGAGCTCTTTACTTTGTCTGAAGCCATTTTTGACATGGAAACGTTATGTTAAGTTGTTTCAAGTCTTTATGCAGCAGCTCGAAGTCACTATTGTCATCTTGCACAAACGGATGTATTTGACAGGGATTTTATGCGAATGCGGTCTTGAAATAGATGGGTGTTGACTTGTTGTTCTTGGGTTTCTTCCAGGATCTGCCGTAATGTGAATATTTGATCGACTGTGGACTTTCCTTGTCTAAAACCATATTGATGGAAACATGTTTGTTAACGATGAGAAGGAAGAGTTTGTAAGCGATGTTTAGTAAACTGATTCCTCTACATTAGGTGCAGTTGCTAAGGGTTCCCCTTTTTTCAGTATCAGGCAAACAATACTGAGGTTACATTCATTGGACACGCTTTCTTCCGACCATATCTAACAGATAAGTTGGTGCATTTTTCTAACCAAAGTATCTGTTCCTTGTTGGTGTCTCCTTGAAACCCAGCACGTCATAGGTGCCTTATCTGATTTCTTCTTGGGAATGTTGCCAGTGGTTCTCTTAACATTGTGTTGGCGGCAGATAACTTCGAAAGAGGTTACTAGTAACTCAGTCGGAGATGGATTTCGTCAATTTCGTCCTATTACAGCCGTTCGACGTTGTAACTTTTCACTGTTTTGATATATATCTGGAAACCTCAAGTACTACCTCTTGGCTAAAACGATGTAGTGATTCGAGTCGATGCAAGCTCCTCGGAAAAATCGGTCATCGATGATGCTGAAAACCAGTATTTTGTCGATCTCAATACGGCCAATCTGGTTGACAGTTTATTGATCTTGAGAACTCAAAGTTCCTTTGTTGATGTGGATATGAATATTTCAATGACTACGAAAGACAGAGCGCTGTAAGGCATTCCACATTCGCATAATACGGCTAAAGAACGAGTCTCTGTATTTGACAGTACGGCCTTGACTTGGTGGTACACTGATGAGCATTCCTAGAATCGCGAGTATTACGGTTGAACTGTTTAAGCGGAGGAATGAAATTGGTTAATTCACTAGAGCATAAGCCGTTAAAATAACTGTTAAAAAGAGTCAGACAAGAGACCTTACGACGATGTTCAAGCGAAGTAAATGAACTTATGATGATATTATCATCTATCAATTTAAATGCTCTACGTTCAATACTTTCCAAAAGGCTTAAGTTAGTTGCAGGAGCACCAGCCCAGAGATGGGAGTTATACTCAAGCTTTGAACGTGCCATCCATGGATATTGGCCATGGGAGTATATCTCGCTTTAACGATACAAGATAGCACTGCGTTTTCGAAGCATTAAACTCCACGCGGTTTTTTAATTCCCTTTGAACAATGCTGTTATGGTCGGAATTTAATAAGCTTATCATAGCTTGTCGTTGCAGTTCCACATCCGAAAAAGAGGGGTGTGAGGCTGAAATCGAATATGAAAACCTAAGATTACCATCGTCAGCGAAACAATGTATTGGATTAGATGTTGCAGACAGGAGATCAGTAATAAAAATGGGAAAGAGTGTTGGAGATAGAACAGAGCCCTGGTTCACGCCAGCATTTATTTTACGGACTTTAGACTTAAATCAATCCAATACTACTTGTATTGAACGAACCAAAAGATAATTACTAATCCAATGAAGGAGGCATTCATGAAAACCGAAAGCACGCATTTCGATAAGAGAGCCTGATGCCGAACCCTATCAAATGCTTTTGAAATATCAAGTTCAGTAATCTTACTTTCTCCTAAGCGATGTAAAAATTTGCTCCACTGTTTGGTGAGATGAACCCTGAGAGCACAAGTGGATCTATTGCTACAAAAGCCGTATTGCCGGTCATTACGAAGCTTTCGATCTTCAAGATATTTCTTGAGCTGATAATTAATCAGCGTTTCCATGATCTTCGAAAGGAGGAACGTAGGTGCAACCATTCTGTAATTAGACGGTGAGGAAGATTCGCCTTTTTTGGGAATAGACTGGACAATTGCGGTTTTCCATCCTCTTTGAACGAGACCTGAGGAGTAGGACAGATGAAAAAGCTTACGCAGTGGTTGAAGAACACCTCTTTAGAACAATAGCGGGGATACCATCCGGACCAGCGGATTTATGTGTGTTTAGGTCTCTAAGGACTCTTGCCACAGTACAAGTGTGAAAAAAGATTGGTCCCATACAATCACTAACTCGCTCAAGTACAGGCGGAGTCATAACGGTCACTGGCAGCGTAGAATTGGTGGCGAACTGCTTGCAAAGAGATTAGCTTTCTCTAAAGAGCTAACAAAAGGAGTGTGATTGACAACGAGCGTAGGAACCAATTAAGAAGAAGAATTCTTCATTTTTTTACAAATTGCCAAAAATGTTTACTGCCTTTGGGACATTGCAGTATTGTTTCCGTAATTTTTGGTCATGTAAAAATTTAGTCTGTCGAATATGATCGTTGCAGGCGTTCCTGGCTTGTTTAAACTTTTTCCGGCTTTCATCAGTACGGTTGGCTTTATAGCAACGTAAACTTACCTCTTTGACCCTAATAACCTCTTTACATCTCGTATCAAACCATGCGTTTTCCTAAGGACTGATACTTTTAACCCAGTTTCGTATAATAGTTCTCATTTCCAGGAGAATCAAACTTGTTATCATATCAGCGCAGCGCTGGCCTCAACGTTACTATCGGGGAAACATAGTGACCAGTTAAAGATCCTGAAGTAATTATTTAGACCGTCCAAGTTGGCTATCTGGCTTTGCCAAACGGTTCTCTTAGGAGCTCTTTCTTAAATTGAACAGTTTTGACACGAGAACTTTGCTGATATAACACAAAGGTCGTCAGATGTGTCTAGATGAGATAGAACACTAACAGTGTACTTATCAGGGTCAGAGGTAAGAAACAAGTTAAGAGTGTTTTCTGCTCGACCTTCAACGTCCGATATTCGGGTGGGCACGTTGACCAGCTGTAGTACCCGTGGCATGATGGTTAGTGCGTTGAACTATCATGCCAGAGGTCTTGGGTTCGATCCCTGCCTACGTCATCTTAAGTCTTTTCACGGGTACTGGCTCTTGCGAGGAATTGACAAATTCTCCAAGAGTAACTCTTTTCATGAAAAAGTGCTTTCTCAAATTAGCCGTTCGGACTCGGCTTAAAAACTGTAGGTCCCTTCCATCCCTGACAACCGTACTCGCTCACAGGAATGGTTGAGAGTTGTTAGTCACTAGGCCACACAATTTTGTTGACCAGCTGAGTTAGGTGGTTCAACTCAGCGAAGATTTCTGCACACACTCCATAGGGTCTTGTCTGGCCTGAATTTTGAAGCCATGAAGAATTGTGTACATTGAAATCGCACGTAACAAGAATTCTTTGGATGGAATGAGACAAAGCATTAAATTCACGAGAAGTTGATACTCTGTCTAAATTAGAGCTCGTTTATGTACCTATAGCAAAAGAGTTTTGTCTAAGTCTGGTTCTAATGACAAAGCCTCATCCAAACTACAGTTGTTGGTTCCATCGATAGCAGTCACCATAATAAATATCTCTGTTTTAAGACATCTTTTCGCCCGACCTATCCTTTTACATTGTCTGAATTTGATGTCTGCTTTTTAGCAGTCTAGGTAAGGTGCCCTCTCGTTGTTCAGGACGTGGTCCATTAAGGAACCTAACATTTAACGTGCAAATCCATTTAGGGGGTTTTTAACAATAAATACGTCTTTATACAAAACTGTTTTTTTTTTTTTGTACGTGGTGAGGAAGTCAACCTGACGCACGACCTTTAACCTGAAGAACCAAATGTCTTTGTTTTAACTTTAACCGCTTCTTACAGGCCTGGGCTCCGAATATATCAACTACGTAGTTCAATCTAACTGGAACTGTATACATGCCACCATTGATTCCATCTTGGGGGTGCCTCCACCGCTGCCGTCTTTATGAAAGGTGAGATGCCTTTTGTGCCGCTTGTGCCCCCTTGAATGCACATGCCTACCATTTTAACAACAATTTTTCAATTTAGATTCTTTTTATTGTGTACAATCTTTTTTATCTTTTAGTTACTTTTATTGCAGGGAAATTAGTTCCCTGGGTAGTATCTAACCTGCAGTCAGAAATAACTTGTTTTTTTACAATGAAGTTATTTTGCATTTATTTATATCTTTTAAGAGCAAAGTAAAGAGATTCAGAAAATAATTAATTTAAATTCTGCAATTTTATTGAATTATTTTCAAAAACTCGAAAGGTCGCTTATATTAAAGCAGTACTAGCGCCGAGAATTATTACGCTAAGACATTAAGCTGTTCTTAGAATTGTTCGGTAGAAGCAAGTTTATGTGTACTTAGTTTTTTGATTGTATTTCAATAGCCTTTTTTCTATCTACGGTTATGCTAAATGGCTTACGTGCGTCGTACCAAAAAAGTATTGTGTTTTGCGTAAAAATAACGCCAAGGACCCCAAAACTAGAATTATTTCCCGTCATCTCATTTTGTGTAAGGCCACAGTTTAAAAATATGTGAATTTTCTATCGATTATTTTATCAAACCAATACAAACGAATTTTTTGTGAGGGTGAACACAACATTTTTCCTCTAATGTTAGTATCCGTGGGTATAGGTATGTGTATTATGTAGTAATATGTAAATCAACCATTAACGTAAACAAATTAGCTCTTTTGTATTCGCAATCTTCTTAAGTATAAGTACTCACAAACCTACAGCTAAAAAACATACATAACCAACCTAATTTCATGAATACATAATTTAAAATTCTCCCAACTTTAAAAACCATTCGACCTCTAAATCAGAACTTATTAAGGCCTTGACTTGACTTTACGTATATTAATACCTACCTTTAACCTAACCTACCCAACGTAACGCAACGACAACGACGTGAAGAAGAAACCAGGAACGACAAAGTCAGTGGCGGTGAGGTGACGACACGATACGATGATGGTATTAAATGCCAACCTAAAAAAGAAAAGAACCATGTGGAAACAAAATTTTATCGGAAATTGCACCCAATGCCAGGAATCAATAGATCAATGAATTCACAAATCCTCAGTGGGACCGAAACAACATCAACCTGGCAAATTCAATTATTTCCGCTTTTAAACACTCAGTCATTACCATAACCACCGTCATATGGCTATATACAACTTATAGCTTGTCGCCGCCGCTGGTGCCGACCTACACCCGCCGCGTCGTCAGCGTGTCGTCGCGGGCTGTCCTTGGTCCTTTCCACCTTTTTCCATTCACCCCTTCCCATTCCCACATTACTTCACCATCATGCCCCACCATCATCATATTGTCATCCTTGATGCCTCACTTTCTACATCAGCTTCATCATCGCCATCATCATCGACATCATTATGCCGGCAATCATTTTGTTCCACCACCATAAATCAATGGCGGGCGAAGGTGGGTAAAAGGAAGGCGGTATGTACTATGTTGTAATGGTAGATTGAAAATATGGAGAGCTCACCGCTTCAAGCCCCAACCCCAGCCCACATCATTTCGCTGTTCACCCATCAGTCTACTGCCTGCCTCTGCATCAGCTCAGCTCCCCACTCACTCATTTCACCACTTCCGCTCTTCATTTTAATATGTTTTACATACAAAATGCTACACCCACCCACTGCCACCACCACCCCCCAGCTACACCCTCTCACAATAAAAACAACAGAATCAACAACAACAAAACCGAAAAACGGAAAATGAAAAATGAAAAATTCTATCTATCGATGGCAATGCTGATGGCTGGCGGGCGCTGGGCTATGGCAGTGGCGGGTGACATCGTTTTAGCCACATTTAACACAGCGGAAATATTCAACGACTGCCACCGCATCGCACCACACCCATATCTCCGACACACCCTCTCCCGGGGCCCGGTGATGTTGCCACCAGCCACCACATGAGGCTGCGTTGTTGTTGGCAGAGAAAAAAAAACTCTCCACAAATCTGCGTCGCACCCCCCACAACATCAACAAATTGGTAAAAGGAAAAATTTCACAGTCGTGCGAGTTTATTGAGAGATCAAAAGGCCGCTGTGTGTAAACGTGTGTGCGCTGGCTGATGCTGCGATGTTGCGATGCTGGCGGAATTGAGATTGGGAGTAGTGGGGCGCATCAACGCTAAGGAACAAAAGTTGCGCCATTGTATTTGCCCATACCTTTGTATTCAGTCTTTGCCGCAAATGATGATGTATATTTTGTGTATACAGACGACTACGACGACGGGAACAAAAAGAAACAGGAAGCTGGCCGCCCGCACCTAACGAATGGCGGAAGGAAAGGTAGCTGTGGCTCACGGAAAATATCTCATCTGTGTACGAGTACGTAGACAAAGACGAAGACCGACCAAGTCGGGTTGGTTTTTTGTTTCACCTTCTGAGTTATATTATAACGGACCAGCTATTAAACACAGGGGTGCATTTAATAAGCACATTTGAAATGACTTTTAGGGCTACCAAATGAATGTTTTTAATGGAAAGTCTTTAAAAAAATGTATTTCCATCTTCAGAACCTTTTATGCACTTTAATGTGTATACTTAAAGTTGTTGAAAGAGTTATAAGCGGGAAAACCTCTTCGGACCTTCTTTTTTTTATTTTAACTTATGGTATACATCGCGCGACAGCTAGAATAGGATTTGGAAATTTACGTTGATGATATGAGGTTTTCTAAAGAAAACGCAACCACTGACAGTGCACTTAATTTAAACGGGCTTTTACATGGTGTCATACAAATTTCAATTAATAAGTCTTCTTGCGTCAAAGTTCTCTTTTATCCCAAACAACATCTTATCAATTTTAAAATATCACTTTTAAGCTTACTTTTTTACCAAAAAACTTAAAAACCTTCAACTCGATCAAGAGCTCGACTTAATTTACACTGATTATTCTTAAGCTTTTGACCAACTTTCTCATGATTTCATCATATTCAAGCTTTATGCATTTGATCACATGGTTTTCATATAATCTTCAAAACAGATCATATCAAGTTAATTTCAGACGTTCTTTCTCTAACGATGTCATCAAAAAATCCACAGGGTAGTCATTTAACACCTCTACTTTTTGTCATAGCTATCAATGATGTACTCCTTTGTGTACGATACAGTAACATTTTAATCTATAAAAAACTCTAAAAGCATAAAATCTATAAACGATCAATTACAACTCCCAACATCATCAGGTCCTCTGACCCCGTACGGGGCATAAGGCGTCAAAAAAACGTCTCCATCCTTCTCGATCTGCAGCTAGATACCTTAACTGTGGCCACGTCTTTCTCTGGGAGTTACCTTCGGATAGCACTGTAGATTTCCATGTTGTTCTTGGTCTTCCAACCCGCCGTGACCCCTGAGGATTTCATACCAAGGACTGCTTCCAATATCATCGTTTGGTTTCCTCAGTGTGTGACCAATCCATTGCCATTTGCGCTTTCTGATGTCGATGTCCAAGCGCCTCTGACCTGTCCTACGCAACAATTTGTGGTTAGATATTGTTTGTGGCCAGCGAATTTTAAGGATGTGATGCAGACAGCGGTTATCAAAAGCCTGCGATTTTCTCAAGATGGTGGCCGAGACTTTCCATGTTTCACAAGCATATAACAGCACGGATTTCATATTGGATTCGAAGAAACTTAGCTTAGTGCGTAAGGAGACTTGACTGGATTTACAAATTTGAGACAGAGCACCAAAGGCAAAGCGAGCTTTATTTATTCTTCTTTTTACGTCCACATCCGTACAACCATTTGCTGATACATTACCAAGGTAATTAAACTTTTCGACCTCTTCAACAGGCGTGTCATGCAGAATAATACGATGTTGTGTTGGGTTGCCTGTTAGCAGTATTTGTGTTTTTTTGCTATTTATTTTAAGACCGCTCGATTCTCCTTTCACCCGTAAATTTTGACAAATCTCGTTCATCCCAATGATGTTATTTGCCATGAGACCATGAGTTGTACCGACGCTGGCCGTCAGAACATCATCTGTCACCAGCAGAAAAAGAATTGTCGATAAAACATCCCCTTGTCTCACACCCTGACGCACTTCGAAAAAGTTGGATAGCTGCCCATAATGCAACACGAAACACCTTGCATTGTTGTAGGGCTCCTTTTGGCGGAATTCCTCTCCAAAGAAGTTGTCTCCATATACATTCTCAGTTAAGTGGTCAAAGGCCTTCTCAAAATCTACAAACATGAGGTTTAGCAGTGTTTGAAATTCTGCAGACTGCTCAAGAACAATGCGTAAGGTGTTGATATTATCAACACCCGACCGACCGCTGCGGAAGCCAGCCTGATTCCTCTTGATTGTAGTCACAATTCTAGCCTTTATCCGTTCGAGGATTAGAGTTGCCATTAGTTTTGGGAAACGGTAATACCACGCCTTGAGATCACTTTTTTTTGGCACCTTAACAATCACGCCATTCTTCCATTCCCTGGGATGGGTTTCGTTTTCCCAAACAGTTTGTATAAGCTGTTGCAAGAAACTAGCTGCTTTGGCGGAATCAGATTTCAGGAATTCCGCTGGTACTCCGTCAAGCCCGGCTGCTTTGTTGTTTTTGAGGAGATTAATCGCTGTTTCGATTTCCGCTACTGAAGGAGGTTCGATATCAATCCCCCGGCAGGATCTGTGCATCTCGTTAAGTTGGGGCACTTCAGCACTCTGTTTAACGGGGTCCCCATTTAACAGGGCACAAAAGTGATCCTTCCACCTGTGAAGTTGATCTTCAATTGATACCAATAGTGTCCCATCCACATCCATTACAGGATGATTGTTGTTGCTTTTTTTCCCGACAACTTCTTTGGCTATTTGGTACAATACTCGGATATCTCCTCTTCTTGCAGCGTTTCCAGCATTATCAGCGATACCATCTATCCTCACCGTCCTGTCACGTCTCACACAAAGATAGACCATCTTGCGTGCAATCAGTTATTCGATATTCCAACAACAGTTTTGTTAGCAGTCAACAGTCAAATTAACTATTAACAAATTTCGAATTGGATCTGACATTTTTTTTAAACTTAAAAGTCAATACTTTTGTGAAAAGAAATTAAAACTACGGTTATCATATTGACTAGAGTGGTAGTTAATACGAACACTGCGGTAATCAATATGACAATTTAACTGAAATCTAATTTAACAATTTTTGATAGTCAACTTTGGTGGTAACAATAAAATTGTCATATTGACTACCGAAGTTGTTTTATGGACTTCTTTTTAACTTCCCATAGGAAGTTATTGTTATGGGTCCGATTTGTCAAATTGAAAATTTTGACATTTCTCGACGTTTCAAGGTCCCTAGAGTCGAAATAAAAGATTTTTCGAAAGATGTCTGTGCGTGCGTGTGTACGTACGTTTGTACGTCCGTACGTTTGCGACGTTTTTTTTCGTTGTCCATAGCTCAAGAACCAGAAGAGATATCGACTTCAAATAAATTCTGTTATACAGATAATAAGGCAGAAAGATGCAGAAAGGGCTCTTGAGAAAATTGCGTGGGTGGTTTTTTTACCATAGCAGTTTGAAAAAAAGGTGAACATTTTGGTTAACCCTAAATATCTTACGAACCAAAAACGCTAGAGAATTGAATTAAATTTTTTATAATATATTGTAACGTAATACCAAACAGGTATATTTTTTGAAAAAAATCAATATAAAGTTTTTTTTTTATAAAACAATAAAACTGAAATAAAAAAATTTGTCAACTCAAAAATTTTACGACTGAAATATGATTTTATCTCTAAAACACCTTTTTGCAACGAAGAAAAATGTTTTTGACATCTGATGAAATTTTTAGAAAAATCGAATTGACAGTTTGTTTTATAAAAAAATAAAAATCTAAAAAAAACATTACTCAAAGTTCGTAAAAATTGATTTTAGACTCAAATATCTTTTCAAAACTTTGAGATATTGGCTTTAATTTACTTTTATCTTTCAAAAAATCTTGTTGTCAAAATTCAGTAAAATTTTTAGAAAAATAGAATGTACAGTTTTTTACAAAAAAATTAAAAACCGAAAAAAACATTAACAAAAGTTGGTAAAAAATGATTTTCGACTCAAATATCTTTTAAATACTTTGAGATAATAGCTTCTAACTAATTTTTTCTTATAAGAAATATTGTTTCCAACATTAGGACAAATTTTGAGAAAGATCGAATAGACAGTTTGTTTTTTACAAAAAAAAAAACATAAAAAAAATGTATAAAAGTTGGTAAAACTTAATTTGCGACTCAAATATCTCTTCAAACATTTTAAATATTGGTTTAAAACTAATTTTATCCTATAAGAAATATTGTTTTCAACATTTAGTAAAATTTTTAAAAAATTCTAATTGACAGTTTTTTTACAAAAAATAAAACTCTAAAAAAAAACAATACAAAAATTTGGTAAAAATTTACTTACGACTCAAATAGCTTTTCAAAAATTAAAAATATTGTCTTCAAACTTTTTTATTTCACAGAAAATATTGTTTTCGATATTCGGTAATCTTTATATAAAAATCCAACAGTCCGTTTTTTCATGAAAAATAAAATCTACAAAAAATAGTACGCAAATTTGGTAAAAATTGATACGAGTACATATAGACAAACTTTTAAGCAAGACAAATCGACAGACGGGATGGAAAGTTATCAGTGCTGGTCGCATCCCAGCCTCTTTTTTTTTGTCATCGCGTAGTCAATACGCGATTGGTAATATGAAAACATTTTTTCTGTGTGGGCAGGACATGAACATAGAAAGTGAGACACTTCTCATTTCTCTTCTTCTTTATCCATGAAGTTTCTGAAAAAATAGTTTACAGTAGCTTCAAGTAGCATGCAGTGTCCGGTAAGGACGTCTATAATGGGTCTAATGTGCAACCTACCAACCGAAATGAGTTACTTAGAGCATTTATCATCAGCATAGGCCAAATGAATTTAGTTGACCAAGAAGTGAGCATTTGTAGTTTGCTTTCTTTATGGTAGCATGCTTCAGTATAAGTTTACAAGAAGCTAAAGGTATATAGGAACTTCGACTTCTCCAGATCAATCTAACGTCAACCAGATTGGCTATATTGCGATCGGAGCCAGACTCGCTTCCAGCATCATAGATGTATGAACTTTCCGAGGAGCTAACATCGACTCGGACCACTACCTCGTTGTAGCCAAGGTAGCACTTCGGATTTCCAGACCCAAGGCAAGACAGGGAGGTGCTGGGAGAAGATACAACGTCGAACGGCTACAATCGCCAGAGATCGCCAAATTCTTTTCCAACCGAGTTACAAGTTACCTCTCTCGAAGTTCTCTGTCGCCAACACAATGTATCGAAAACCAGTGGCAACATTGCCAAAATGCAATCAGAGAAACCGCCTCTGATGTGCTGTGTTTCAAACAGCCACCAACAAGGAACCCCTGGTTTGATGAGGAATGTCGGCAGGCAAATGCAGCCAAACAACAGGGACACAAAGCGGTGCTGCATAAAAGGACGAGAGCTGCTCGTGAGCTCTATGAGCAGAAGAGGCGAGAGGAATGCCGACTTCTCACAAGGAAAAAGAAGGCGCATGAGAAGCGTGCGGTCGAAGATGTTGAGAGGTATAAAGCAGGAATGAGGTTCGAAAGTTTTATGAACAGGTGAAACGAAATTCACAGGTACATAAACCTAGAACCGAAGGCTGCAAAGACGAAAGTGCAAACATCATAGTGGAACCGCAGTCAATAATGAGGATATGGAAGGACCACTTCTGCAAACTGTATAACGACGACGAAGAACTGAATTCCGCTGTCAGGCAGGATGATCCTAAGTTGAAGTCTAATAAAACCACTGTAGAGGATGGCTTGAATGCCGAGCTCTTTAAAGCAGCTGGAAATAAGTTGGTTGGGAGCATGCACCAAATTATATGTAAGATATGGTCGGAAGAAAACATGCCCGATGAATGGAACCTCAGTATTGTTTGACCGATCCTGAAAAAAGGAGACCCTCTAAACTGCACCAACTATAGAGGAATAAGTCTACTTAGACCAGGAAAGTCCACAGTTGATCAAATATTTACATTACGGCAGATCCTGGAAAAAACTCAAGAACACCAAATCGACACCCACCATCTTTTCATCGATTTCAAGGCCGAATATGACAGCATCTACAGGGACGAGCTGTATAGAGCCATGTCTAGTTTTGGCATCCCTGCCAAACCCGTCCGTTTGTGCAGGGTGACCATAGAGAATTCACGCTGCTCCATAAAGGTTTGAAACAACTTAACAGAACCTTTCGATGTCAAAAAAGGTTTAAGACGAGGTGATGCGCTGTCATGCGATTTGTTTAACATCGTATTTGAAAGAATAGTGCAGAGCTCACACGTCAACACTAGAGGCACTATCTTTCAAAAGTCTGTCCAATAACTGGCATATGCTGATGACATTGACATTATCGGAAGAACTCAGCGTGATGTCAATGGGGCTTTTGTGAGTATTGAGGCAGAGGAATTTAATAGATCTAACGGTTAATGAGGGCAAAACAAAGTACATGCTGTCGTCAAGAAAGGACATTCAACACGGATGTTTTGGTCAAAACGTCACAATCGACAGACGTAACTTTGAGATAGTCAAGGACTTCGTCTACCTAGGCTCCGCTGTAAACGCAGAAAACAACACCAGCGCTGAGATCAAACGCAGAATAACTCTTGCTAACCGCTGTTTCTTTGGACTAAGAAAGCAATTGAGTGGTAAAGTCCTCTCTCGAGGGACCAAAGTGTTGCTATATAAGACCCTTATCATCCCCGTCCTGCTATACGGTGCAGAAGCATGGACCATGACAAAAGCGGATGAAAGCACCTTGGGTCTCTTCGAGAAAAAAGTTCTTCGTGTGATCTACGGTCCCGTATGCATCGAAGGGGAGTGGAGGAGAAGATGGAACGACGAACTGTATGGGCTGAGCAGCGACGTAGACTTAGCCAGTAGAGTAAAAGTCCAACGACTAAGATGGCTGGGTCACTTAGAGCGCATGGAAACCAATGCTCCGGCCCGGAAAGTCTTCGAATCCACACCCGCATTACAGCGCAGTAGAGGAAGACCGTGGATCAGGTGCCGCGCACAATTGGAAGGTGACCTCACCCAACTTGGAGCGCGAAACTGGAGACATCTAGCTAGGGACCGAGCTAGATTCAGAAGTTTGTTGGGTGAGGCCCTAGTTCACACAGGACTGTAGCGCCACCTTAAGTAAGTAAGTAAGAGGTATACCTAGGTTGGATTAGTTGCCCATCAAACCTAAAGTTATTAATTTTTTTCAAGTTTGTGAGCTTTTAAATTTACTGGAATGTCTCTATGGCAACAAAATAAGCTTGACTATCTGAGAAGATGCGTATGTCAATATCACGTTTTCTATGAGCCAAAAGAGGGCTTCTTTTAAGATATAAGTTCTGCCTGGAATACGCTACATTCATTGGGAACATGATATGAGAGACATAGATTAAGTTCGTCGGAGTAATCGCATCCACCAACTCCGTCATCGGCTTTGATCCATTTGTGTGAATGCTAATTGTTTCATCTATCAAAAATGACTTCTCCGAGGAAGACTTGAAAAAGGGTGGACACGTGAAACCTTTTGTTAAATTGCAGATGATTCAAATGATTTTAGAATAAAAACTAACTTTTGGAGCTACAAAACAAAAGGTTTTGCAACTTAAAAACATTTAAAAAGCCACAAATTAGTTATATGTACATATATAGTCAAATTTAACGAGGCCACGATCATTTTAATCAAACTGTTAGAGTTAGTTCTTGAATGAAACTAGAGCTTAATCAAATGTCTATTTATACCAATTTTCTTTTGTCAGTGAAACAGAGTTTTTTCATCAAAAGCATTCCGAAAAAGCTGACGTTTGAAGAATAATTTCAGGGAAATATGCATTTTTATACCCAGTTCTAGGAAATCAAGGTTTTGCAGGATTTTATGTAAACATATCAAGTTGATATGTTGCAGAAATGTCTACATAGTTTCATCAATCAAAGAATGTTGTTATAAACTATGAAAGAAATATTACAAAATACTTCCACGTATTGGATTACCTAAAGTGGACGATATGCCTACGTTGTTCAACTAAATATTTCGTCTATCAAAGTCTATAATATTAAAAGTGCTTGATTTAATTGGGGATACTTTCATCGAAATACGATAGCTATTTGTTTGTTTTAGACATAATATGCAAAACATCAATAAGGTTTTCTGAAAAATTAGGAGCGTATTTTAATATCGATGACTACATATTTTTTAAAACAAAATTGTTGCATTTGAGATTATCGTGAATTGATAAGTTGTGTCAACCTTGGCTCCTTTTCCTCAAAAATAAGACTTCAAACAATGTTTCAGTTATACATATTTGGGCTATTTTACCAAACGTCTAATTGAGAAAGCTTTCTTTTGCGCCCCATAATCACAAACTGTGTTATCAGCCGTATTGGCTATACGTCAATAGGCTCTTGTCTGCATTTTTTGTGAAGGACCGATGTTATTCCAATAATCTTAAAACTGTCCAATCACTAAAGACTACTTTAATCTCAGTCATCAGTGTGCTACAGCCCAAGATCATAATCAAGGTACCCACAAATTAGAACTGTTGCGAAGGCACACGATAACTGCAACTCATAGAAACGGTAGGTACTTATTATAACTTAAAAAGTTTTAGTTTTTTGATTTTTTTAAATTCAAAGTCTGTTGTTTGGTGTATTAAAACATGTAACTTGATTAAAATAACTTCCTATGGGAAGTAAATAACTACTCAAATTGTCATTTTCAAAGCCAAAACAGTAATTTTTAAAATATGGAAAATAATAATTTTTAAATCCGAGTGTTAAAAAATTATCCAAACCTGTCATAAATTTCAAAGTAGTAATTCTAAATACCCGCATCAGCTTTGAAATTTTGATTATTCAGTTGAAAAATTGAAGAAAACAATTATAAACTTGGCTTTAAACTTCAAGTTTAATATCATTTCTAGAGTTGGCCAACTGTGTAGTTTGAGAATAGTTAAACAAGGTAGATATCCATAATTTGGTATCCTTTGAAACTAATTCATATGTGAAAATAGCGACTTCAAAATATCTTATTCAAATTTCTTTCAGAAATAAAAAGATGCTGGTAACAGCCCACACTGATAACTTCCTATCAGTTCTGTCAATTTGTCTTGCTTAGCAAGTTAGAAGGATTGCGTGTTTTGTTAAAAAAGTTGTCAGTTGAATTATTCTTCTAAATTTAAAAATTGATTTCGAAATCAATTTTTTTTTACGAGATTTTTAGTCGAAAAATAATTTTTCCCAATAAAGTAGGATTTCTTAAAAGTTTTGATTTCGTATATAAACACATACAAATTTTATGAATAAAATTAATTTGAAGTCAATATCTTCTATTGTACACGAAATTTCGAGAACCGAACATCAATTTTTACAAAATTTGCGTACTATTTGTTGTAGATTTTATTGTTGTATGAAAAAAAGGAGATTTTTATAAAAAAATTAATTAATGTCAAAAACAATATTTTCTGTGAGATAAAAATAATTTGAAGCCGAAATTTTGAAATTTTGGAAAGGTATTGGAGTTAAAAGTAAATATTTACCAAGTCTTTGTATTGTTTTTTTTTTTTATTTAGGTTCTTATTTTTTGTAAAAAACTATCAATTTAATATTTATAAAAATTTAACTGAATGTTGGTAACAATAGTTTTCATAAGATGATATCAATTTAAACCCAATATCTAAAAGTTTTGAGTTAAAAATCAATGTTTACTAACTTTAATTAATTTGGTTAGGTTTTTTTTTGTAAAAAAAAACTTTCTATTCGATTTTGTTCAAAACTTTACTGAATGTTGAAAACAATATTTCTCATATAATAAATTTGTTTAAAGCCAATATCTCAAAGTTTTGAAAAGATATTTAGGTCGAAATTCAATTTTTAACAACTTTGAGTAATGTTTGTTTTAGTTTTTGGTAAAAAATAACTGACAATTCAATTTTTCTAAAAATTTGTCCATATATATTGGAAACAATATTTTTTAAAAGATAAAATTAGAAAGCCATAATCTTAAAGTTTTGAAAAGATATTTAAGCCGAAAGTCAATTTTTACCAATTTCGAGTAATGCATTTCTTAGGCTTTTATTTTTAAAAAAAAAGTGTCAATTCGATTTTTCTAAAAATATTTTGTTTCAGCTTTTTAAAATATAAAAAAAAACATTAAATGTTTTTTTTTTCCAAAAATACATTTGTTTGGTATCACGTTAAAATATATAATTTAAAATCCAACTCAAGACTCTAGTCTTATAAAAAAACACCCATGCAATTTTTTTGAGAGTCGATATCTCTACTGGTTCTTGAGCTATGGACGACAATACAAACTTACCGTACGGACGTATAAACGTACGTAAACAAGCACGTACAGACATCTCTCTAAAAAATTTTTATGCCGACTCTAGGGACCTTGAAACGTCGGTCGTAAAAAGTCAACATTTTTAATTCGACAGATCGGACCGATTACAATAACATCCTATCGGTTGTTAGTAATTGCGCTGCAGAGGTATAAATATTTCTTGAAATATCTGCTAAGTTTAAAAACAAGGACCTTATTTTCAACCAAAAGAAAAACATTAAAACACTGTAACTTTACGAACGACAATTATATGAAATGCTCGAACCTATTCACTGTCAATTCCGTTTTTCGGATTTGAATATTAAATCATTCAAATGGCAAACAAATTATACCTCGAAAGATTAGTGTCTTAAAGTTCATGTTTTAAAAATGGTAAGATTAGACGATAGAACTTGTAGCGACCTTACTTCAAATAACAGCTAATACAATAATATTAAAGTGTGGAATTCCACACACAACTGAATACAATAACACCATGTCAATTGTTCAAACAAATCATTCGAAAACCTAGCGGTTTTCGCCAAACTTCTTTTTCTTTCGTTAAGTAAAAAAAAGGGAAGTAGACATTCATCTTAGCATTCAACGGTCTTTTCGATTTAGGACAAGGCGTCGAGCAGTGGTGTTGTAAGTTAAATCCCTTTAACAATTTTTTTTTACCAATTTCGTAGTGTCTGTTATAACACCATTATATTTTTAGACCGTGCCGATAACAATAAATTTTATTTCATTCCCCAAAACAACAAATTTGCGAAGAAACCCCTCGTCGAGCCTAAAGCAATTGGTCCAGGGAAGTCTGAAGTCGGACTTCTTAATTGTGTGCACTCGAAAGATCTGTGGCCAACGCAGCCTCACAAATCTTACAAGCCAGGGACAGCGTCTCAGCATCCACTAGGAAGAGCAGCACACTTGCCGCCTACGCCAGGTCTAAGCCTTACTAGGCCGAAAACCTCAAATATTCGCAACATCACTTACCTACTTCACTAAAAAGTGTTCTTACCATTGTTCCAAAAAATGAGATTCGTAAAATTTATATTTTAAAAGATATGGCCTCCAATTTTTTTTTCAAAAATGCAATATACATACATCTCCCATTTTTTTTTGGAAGCCTACATTTTAATAAAACGTTATTAAGCACATGCACAGCAACCAAAACTTGGTTTATAACCTATTATTTACGCTGACGATCGATCTTTCAAAAAAATCTCGATGTCTTCAAATTTTGTAAAAAATATTTTAGCCCCCTCGTTTTCAAAAAACCTCCCTAGTGCCCTCCTTCGAAAAAATTAAAAATTTTAAGCCAAAGCTGTATTCTTTCAGCAAAGACCAAAATGTCTTTAAGATTCATACTCTACGAAATTAATAATGATTTTGATAAATTCCAAAAAAAGCATCCCCAACCTCCCCTTTACGAACTCACATATTTAAAAAATATTTGTACATCCATAATCACTTACATCAAATTGTTCCAAGTTTCATTCAAATATGTTCAAAAATAAAGATATTAAGTCCAAATAAAACTCAACAGTGTTCTATTCTGTTAAACATATTCTGGACCCCATTTTATAAAATTCAAAATTATAAAACTTGTTCCTAAGAACAAAATTATTCAAAAATGAAGAGTTGGAGCCAAAAAAACACTTTTGGGAACAAGTTTTGGAATTTTGAATTTCGGAAAAGGGGGTCCAGAACAAGGATAACATGATTTTTCGACTTAAAGTGTTTTCTTTTACAAAATTTGAAAATAACTTCACGCACTTTTAAAACTGAGCGTTTCAGACTTTGAAATAGAAATTGTGTGTGGTATAACGAGTTTCGAATGCAATGCTGGATGAATGAAGTTAATAAAGTAAAACAGTCAAGGCGTGTATTTCGTAACGAGTCCGGTAGCAGTGCAAGATCCAACAACTCCGTCGAGCTAGTGTCGCGCGTAAGCCAGCATGGCTGCCGCACTTCTCTACCAGGACAACCCAACCTACGTCCTTTTGGAACCTTTAGAGGATTCCTGTGCCTACTTTGGGATTTGGGGGATACAATTTTCACGTATCGTAGGATAGGTCTAATTAACTTTACAAACTTTAAGCGTTAAAATACTGTTGATGATTTTAAAAAACACGAATTGGCTTCACTATACTCCGATCGAATGAAAATCAGATATGGAGTATCACTTTGTCCCTAACTTTTATAAGATCGAGATATCAAAGAACACCAGACCTTGGCATTTTGGCTATAGACTAATGAAAGTAGTGTCTTCAGAATTGGGATGGAAGTTGATGTAAAGGCTACTGTAGTTAATTAAGTAAATTTCATTAAATTTTTTTATTTACAATAAAGTACCATGTGTTGGAACGTATGGTCATTTGGTTAATTTTTACTCTGTCCACTTTCCTTTTAAAGGGAATGAAGGTAATGAAACTAATGCTTCATTACCTTCGTACCCATTCTCAAATCTCAAATAGTATTTAATGGCCATAAGTCTAGCCCTGAAGAATTCCACACGGTCTTTCACACTCTTCTATCATAACATTAATTCCCTTGATCGTCATTATGTAAGGTACATCATCACTATGTCGATGTTCCTGTCTCTGCTCATATCCCATTCCTGTCGCGGTCTGAAGTCTGTACTGAGACGGTACGTGAATCGTGGTGGCTCGTTTCGAAATCAATTTTCTCGATGAAAACAGGAAATAATTCTCCCTCAATATTATGTTAGCTATTGGAATAAGTGTGGACTTCATTCCACCTCAAACCATCATACTAGAATCCCTGACACCCCCATTACCATTCCTAAAAAGCAGAGTATTGAAACGAGGACTCTCCCTCGTCTTCTTCTTCTTAAGTTTATTTATTTTTCTTTTTTCTTCATACTTTTGTTGTTCGTCTTATATACTTTTTCGCTATAAGTAGGGACTTTATTCTTTTGGATAAGTTGAAGAAAAGAAAAATAAGTAACAACAAAAATTCGATTACCACAACATCAAACTGGGAATGGAACTGGAAACTTGCGGAATTGAGTATAAGAGACTGATGCACTCTTTCTTCCTTTTCGTTCGTTTGGTGCTCCTGTCATGTCCTTGATATTGCTTTGGTTGTAAGAGGATTTTACAAAAGAAGAACAGAACAAAAATGAAAGAGTGTTGGATGCTGGGGCTTTAAGTTATTTCCAATCGGATTACGACAATGGAAAAAGTCAATAACAGGATAATAGTAACATTAATTTAAAAAGAAGAAATAAAATAAAAAGAAAAATACCATCAAACACCCCAACCCCAACCCGAACGTAAAGAAATAAAAAACAGAAATCTAAACAGGACTTTTTGGAATTCAAAACAGATAAGTTTCTTGTTTTGCATTTTGTTTTCGTATTAAATTGTTTGCGTGCTCCAAGGACCTCTTACTGTGGTTGTGGGAGTGGTGGCGGACAGAGCATGTTGCCTCTGCAAAAACATCTTCCGTGGGGGGTAAAAAGTAGATAGAAAAATTAATCTTTTAAGTTTTCAACTTGAATTCTTTATTTTTTTTTTTCGTTTTTTTTTTTTTATTTGGCCTTTGATGATTTGGAAGGATTTGTTTTCTTTTTATTCAGTTCTTTTTTTTTTTCTTGTGGAACAGATTAGAATGATAAGACATTTGACACATTATCAAAGTCATAAATTAGAAGAAATGTTTGTAATAAATCTTTATTTTTTGGTGACAAAAGTTTTCTTGTGAGGTAGGTGGGCTTGATAACTTGAAGAGAGAGTAAAACGATGATAAAAAGGACTTTTTTGTAGCTAGAAGAGAGATAGAGCTAGCACATCATCGTTATCGCGGATTAAAGAGTCTAGGTAATTGAGAAACATTTTGAGTCAAGAGGTGATAAGGGTTTTGTTTTGGATTTTAAATATGAAAATGTGTTTTTATTAATTTTAACGGAAATTAATAAATTTTTTCAAGAAAAAAATGTCTGATGGCTGACATTTAGAGAAGATTGTTTCTTAAATTTTTAATTGTTTATTTCACTCGTCTTTTTTTTAATTTAATGAACTGATGTACTGTTTATGATTTTACTGTAAGAAAGCGTATACAACCCAAGTAATAAGTTTTTTTTGGTGCTTTAAACGCGGAACTATTGAAGCGCAGTGGCCTTTGTGGGCAATACCTTCACCCCTCTTGTGCTAGTTTGGCCAGAAAGGAGAGTGTTTACCTTAAAGACTTCCTACAAAAATTTGGGTTTCATGGCGATGAATGCAACAAAATATTCTTGTCGGATATTATGATTGAAATTCAATGTCTTAAAGATTCTTTTTCTAACGAACATTCCGTTTTCCAAGATCAAATTTCAAATCTTTCCAAGAAATTTGATAACGTCTGTGATAGTGTTGATGATTCTAACATCCAATTTCAACAGTCTTCCACTCAGTGCCTGTCCACGATACGTTCACTGGAAATTCAATACTGTGACGTCATCGGTGGGCCAAATTTTTTCCTTTTAGACGAAAAATGAAAGGTGCTTATTTGTTCGGCAAATGAATTAAAAAATGACTTGTCTGATCAGTTAAACCAACAGAAATCTGATATTGATTGAAGTTTTTAAAGTTCGTCATGCTGGCTCTCTCCCTCTTCCAATCAATTGAGTGTTTTTACCAACGTTAATGAAATTGGAAACATGAATAATATGCTTTCTCGCGTTTCAACCACACTCATATCAACTGCTTATGACGTAAGTGATCAAGAAGTAAAGTATAAAAGTGTACAACGTAAACTTGAAAGGCTAAATGACCAATCCAAGAAAATTGAACCACTTCTTTACGACGTCATCGAGAACGTATCCATTCGTGATGAAATCCACACGGCTAACCTCGTCAAATACCATTGTAGAAGGGGGAGTTATCAACAAATTTGGTCACTCCTTGATGTTATCCGATTTGTATTTAACACTCAGCAGGCTTAAATCTGCTAAAAACACTTGGTTTGTTCTGAATAAGTGTATCGCATATGCTGATGCTACAAAGATTTGCTCCCTTTTTTTAACCACAATTTTGTTTCAATATCAACTGTCGAAGGAAATTCAATATCCTGTTCCTTCGAAATACCACAGGTTATTTCATCACCAAAGAGGATATTTACAACGTGGTTAAATGAGACTTTGCAGTATGAGTACCAGTAATCATTTTATTAAGTCTAACAAACTCAAAACCAAATCTCATAAATCCTCGTAATGCTGTTTCTTAAAACACGAATCTTTCCAAACTTTTCTCTCAAAAAACAATTTCCGTCCCTTAAACGAAAACCTTCTCCTATCTTAAAGAACCCTCCAATTAAAAGAGTTTTTTTTAACCTTTTTCATTTGGGTCTTGGTTATCGCCGATTTTAGATGCTCCTGTCAAAACATCCACTTATTCAAATTGTATCCATTCTCACAGCATCTTCCTTATAAGTTTCCAATAACCACATGGATTCCGTAACCCAATGATTTTCACAAATGTAAAATTAACTAAACATTTATCAGAGACCAATACTGATGACCGGTATGGTATGTCCTGTCGTAGAGACCAACAAATTTATAATAATGTACTTCTTTACCTATCTTTCTTGCATTTAGTCAAAAATAGTTTGTACCTTTTTTTTAGGAGGAGACATTTTTGGTTAGGTTAATTTTTGAATATAAATAAATTTTCAATATCCAAAAACCAAGTTTAAAAGTGGTACGGCAAGGGGAACGCCTGCTGCCATTACCGCAAACATATTTAGAAAAAAATATTCCCAAATACGATCAGTCTATAAACCTTTTAAAATTCCACTTTATTTTTCTATTTGTAATGAAATTTTTAAACTAAAAGACACAGCGCCTTCAATTGGAATAAGGGGGTTTTTATTTTATAATCATACTAGCAGACCCGACCATGCGTTTCTGTGGTTGAGTAATTAAGGAATAACTTAATAGACAAAATTGAACACTAATTTACATAACATCTTAAATTTAATTTTATTAATAAATACTATGATTAACATAAATTAAATAAAATCATAGTTAAAGTTTACTGAAGTGCCAATCGATAAACAATATTTTTGGTCAGCCTGTCTTTTGTCAACACAAATAAATCGATGGTCTCCCTACACGTGAACAGGCCACGTATAATTGCCCATGAGAGAAACATGGATTCTCTAAGTCTGTGATTTGTTAATAGTCATCGCGAAAACTAAACGGATAGGAAATTGCAGTCTTTTGAAAGGTATTGGAGAATCTGACGGTATCATTGGAATGCGCGGTAACAGAACCATTTCTCCTTTAAACTTTCCTGCCAAAATAGTTGCTTCGAGAACATTTCCGGTGATTTTTTTGATTACCAAACGTGTACTGTTGCATAGTTTAGGGGGGTTTAAATTACGCAGAAGAATAATCGGTGATCCGATTTTTAACCGAAGATTGTGTGGTGGCATTCCTGATATGTCTAAAGAATGTAAAAATTCAATTGGAAAATTCACTGCCTCGTCTTCATCGACAGTAGCGTCGATTGACTTAAACGTCATTATTTCGCCTGGTAATAATTGTTGTATCTGGTAGTTAATTAGATCTACATCAACATTTTTTGCTGCCAAAACAGCACGATTACTGAGCCAATTGTGATTTAGATAGTTATTTATTATATCTTGGAAGACACTCTCGATCAGATCATTTTTGTTTCAACAACAGTACAGAAATTGTCTGACAGTCTTATGCATTGGGTATCTTGATTAAATTCCACTTCACCGTTTCGAATATCTAATAGTTGCTGAGAAAATACTCGTGCTGTCGGATTATTTTGGAGTTGTACTCGCATGTTTTTTGTTATCCTTAGTGTTTCGACGTTTCTCCATAAAAATGATTGTTTAAAACATGCATTGATTTCATCAGCAAAAGTAGAGCGAGGAATCACTTTCAATGTTTGCTAAAAATCACAAGATAATAGTAGAATAGCTCCACTAAAAAGTCTGTCATTACTGTTTAAATCCTTCAAAGTTCTATATAATGCTTCGAGTGAATGTTTATGAGCTATGGTAGACTCATCCCAAATTATGATTGAACTCCTTTGTAACACTGTAGCCATTCCACTCCTTTTCTTAATGTTACACAAAGCATTTGGATTTTTATGGACATCTAGTGGTAACTTAAAAGCAGAATGTGCTGTTCGACCACCATCTAACAACGTAGCAGCTATGCCTGATGATGATGCAAAAGAATCAACGATATCAAAAATGTTTTACCGGTTCCACCTGGTGCATCCAAGAAAAAGAAACCACTTTGTTTAGCATCAACCGCCGACATAATCCGATTGTATACATTTTTTTGTTCGTCAGTTAATAATGGTTCATTATTAGCAACAATTGTAGCTAAATCAAGATTATTAAATTGTTCTTCTCGCTGCAAAACGCTATTCACTAAGTCTATAGCTGGACGATTAGGTGATGGCATACCATAATGACTAAGTGATGAATTTGAGATCATAATACATAAGTTTTCAATTAATATCAATTCTTCATTAAACATATCTGGTGAGAAATCTAGATTTGGACATTGTTTTGTTTGTTTAAGTCGGTATAGTATATCTTCAGTCAAGTAGTTTTTATATTTTCCCCACAGTATAGATGGCTGTGTTGGAAAACATGTCTTCAAGATGATGGCAAATAGTTGACGAATACAACTTGGCGAGTAACGTTCAGATCCCAATGATTGTCATCTTCTAAAAGTTGCAACTCACGACATGCATCTTGGTACGTAGTGAACACTTGAACTACAAATTGTAAAGAGATTGGTCCAGGATGATTAACCAACAACAAACGCAAAAAGAAGCATTCACGTTGTTTTATATGTACTGTATAAAGTCGCCCCAGTGTCTTAGCTTTAAATATACCTCCTATAGAAGGATGTGGTTCCACTTTTTTGCGTGGCTCCCATTTTTTTGTTGTTGAGATGTTCCATGTAAAATAGCATGGAATATCGGTATACAATAATGTTCTTCCGAATTAGCCAAAGGTATCAGTTTTTTGACAAAGTGAGAAAAATCCAGTTAACGTCGTTTTTGGTGGTTCAAATGAACCAAACATAGCTAAATCACTGCCCTTATTGACGTACTTGCAAATGTACCTAATGCATTTAATTCAACTATAAAGCTCAACATTAATAGTAGCCTTGTATGTTTTTGAGAGCAGTGGTGAGTACGGTACCACCCATTGATTGTCAATTCCTAATTGGTTAGAATTTGACGTTCTTATTTTAAATGTGTGACCACCGTTATCGGCGTTTCTACGGCTATACAACGGATAACCATCGATATCAGTAATAGTATCATTCATGAATTTCTGAGGATTTTTTTTTTACATTTCCCATTTTCCATGCAGGGCGATGTCATATTAAAAGCACCACACGGCCCGTGAATCATGTGACTTGTAACAATGTCAAATAATTCTTGATCAATTGATAAATCTGGAATTTCGGCTGAAATAATTTGATCAATTTCTTCTGGACGAATTTTAACATCAAGCCAAATTAAAATGTGAGCATGAGGTAAGCCTCAATTGAATACAACCAACAACACGTTTTGCCAAAGACTGAACATTTTACAATAAAATCAATTAAGGGTATTAATTTTTGTTTAAACACTCGTGCAGTAATTTCGTGACGATGTATCGACCCAATTTGGATTGCACGTAAATGTTATAAACAAATCTGGAAGTCCGTAGTGACGGACATAAGTCATTGCGTCTTGAATGTATTCTTGCATGTTTTGTGGACTACTGATGTAGCTTGAAGGTAAAATAACTGCACTGCCGATTTCATTGGTGTTTAAGTTTCCATCGATGTTTCCAACAACAGCATCTCGTAAGTGGATGTATTCCTCTGATCGTAATTTAGCTTGGTTAAACCGAATAAATCGCAAACTTTTTAATTTAATTCATTACCATTGATTGGATCACACTGTTTAATATTGATGTGATCTTGTCCTTGCCAGAATATCAATGGGTACTGGAGTGCGTCGTACAAACGGTGTATATCTGAAATTCTACTCACTGTATTATCTTAGTGTGTAATTTTAATAGCTCTGTTGTCAACTTGATCACCGACCATAATAATAGCAACTTCATCTACGGTTGGCACATTGAATCTGCCAACGTGCTCTCCTGATGGTACTTTGTCAGCTTTGATGACAATTTGGTAATTGTCATTTTTCAATTGTGGTGATACTCTTTTGAACAGTTGAACCAGATGATTACGGTTCTCTAATTGCACAATTGCTCTCTCTTCCGCTTGTTCAATAAAATTATACTGGCATCGAGTTGCCACACGTTCTTCACAACTGCCCATGAAATAGATTTTGAGAAATTTTGGATCTTCATTTGGCATTGGCATCAATGATCATAAAATTGTACACTTGGCCTTGTATTTTAAATGTTGTTTCAAAATTACGACCATCAGATGAGAGATCGCAAGTTTTAGATGCTCCAAATGATGTCATATGAAAGCAAGAATTAACATACGTGAATTAACGTGAATCGTTAACGAATCGCTCGTCACTAAACACTTGGGAATGAAAATCCTTGAACTATATCAATTTTTCAGACATTTTGGAGGTACCATTTTAGAAACTTTAAGGAACAATAAGAAACAGCAGTAGTCTTCACAATACAAAAGAGCAAGCAGCAAATTCTGAAGATAATTGCAATCAGCAGTGTACATTACATACAACAAAGCCCGGAAATATAGTGGGCAATGTAGCTTAATAGGAAATTGGAGACTGCTAGTTAATTATTTAACCACGTCAGTGTAACTGTACAGTCTGTACAGTTCGTCGGTGTATCTCCTCCTCCACACTCCATCAATGCAGGCGGGACCAAAAATCAGCGAAGAAATTTTCTCTCGAAGCATCATAAGCCTCAGCGCCACATATGATAACCGTGGTAAGTAAAAGAAAACTTAACATAGAGCTCATAAAGCTCTTCCCTACACATGGGGTCATACTTTTATCAATTTGAATTCCTGTTTTTTCCAAGATATGCCGTAATGTGAATTTTTGGTAATTGGTGGACTTTACTGGTCTAAGGCCCCACTGTTCAGGTTCTTGGTGAATAGTTTTAGACGTTTACATAATACGGTGCTCATGGAACTGATTCCTGTGTTGTTCAGAGGGTTTACTTTCTTTTTATGGAACCCTTACGATGTTTGTTTACCTTTTTGGTAAAATTTACGAAATTCGTTCCTTCCTGTTGTGACGTTTCTGTTAAGGTTTCTTACAAGCTGGAAATGTATTCAAAAAGTCAACTTTGCATTTATAAAAAAAATTTAACGTTAAGTCTTAGTACATTAGAACCTAGAAACACATAGACTATACTCGTAGGCCTTCTAGTTTAACCAGCAAGAAGGCAGTGTGCAAAATCGTTTTCTTGGAGTAAGTTGTTTCCAACCTTTATCTAGCAGCGTGTATTCTCCGTGGTCATCCTGCACAAACGGATGAGTTTGGCAATTATGCCAAAACTAGACATGGATCTATACAGCTCGTCCCTTTTGATGCTGTCTGTGTGGCCTTGAACTCGATTAAAATATGGTGGGTGTCGATTTGGTGTTCTTGGGTTTTTTATAGGGATTTTATAGGCGATGTTAAGTAGACTGATTCCTCTTCAGGATCGGGCAAACAATACTGAGGTTCCATTCATCATGCATGTTTTCATCTGACCATATCTTACAGTTAAGTTGGTGCATGCTCCTAACCAACTTATCTTCAGCTGCTTTAAAGAGCTCGGCATTCAAGCCATCCGCTCCAGCGGCTTTATTAGACTTCAGCTTAGATATGGCGATCTTTACTTCGTCTAAGTCGGGAGGACGAGATTGATGGCTTTCGTCGTCTATGTTGAATGGATCATCCTGCCTGACAGCGGAATTTAGTTCGTAGTCACCGTTATACAGTCTGCAGAAGTAATCCTTCCACATCCTTAGCATTGACTGCGGTTCCACTATGATGTTTTCATTATTGTCTTTGCAGCCTTCTGTTCTAGGTTTATGTACCTGTGAACTACATTTCACCCGTTCATAAAACTTTCGAACTTTATTCCTGCTTTTAATCCTCTCAACATCTTCGACCGCACGCTTCTCATGCGCTCTTTTTTTCCTTCTATGAAGTCGGTGTTCCTCTTCCGCTCATAGAGTTTATTAGCAGCTCTCGTTATTTTATGCAGCGCCGCTTTGCGTGCCTGTTGTTTGGCTGCATTTGCCTGCTGACATTCCTCATCAAACCAGGGATTCCTTGTTGATGGCTGGTTGGAACCCAGCACATCAGAGGCGGCTTCTCTGATTCCATCTTGGCTCAAAGCAACACTTGGTGAAAAAAGTAGAAGTTGAAAATAACACCGTTTTTAAACCCAGTGTTTGCAATTAACATGCAGCTGATACCTTCCGAAGCACCTAAACAAAGTAGTCCCTGAATCCGTACGCAACTGTTAGTAAAGATGCCGCATTAAAGCATTTAAGAACAACAAAGCGGTAGGACTTGATGGAATTCCCGCAGCTTTTACAAGAAGTGCCAACGTCATCAAGCAAACTGCTTCATCCGCTCATAAAAGAAGCCTAGACCACTGAAAGCTTCCCCCATGAAGAAGTGAATCATCGTCAAGCTCCCAAAAAAGGAGATCTTAAGAAGTGCAAAAACTGGAGAGGAATTTGGGATCTACCTGCCATTGCCAAAATAGTAGCAAAAGTCATACTGGAACGTATAAGAGAACACTTTAGTTAAGGCCACACTCGATGCTAAACAAGCAGGATTTTGCACTGGATCCTCTCTTATTGATCATATTAATAACCTACGGATCATTATTGAACAGTACGTTGACTATTAATCACCACTACATTTGCTGTTCATCGACTTCGAGAATCCTTTGATAGCGTTAACAGGGAGTATATCTGGTTAGCTTTGTGGAGGAGAGGCATCCCAGAAAAACTAATTGCTATTATTAAAGCAGCATATGAACGATCCAAGTGTTACATTCTGCACGATGGTAGGTGGTCAGATGATTTTGAAATCCGAAGCGGAGTCAAACAAGGCTGTATTCTGACGCCAATATTGTTTTAGTTAGTGATAAGCGTTGTACTGCGCTCAGCTGTGTCAGGTAGTGAAGGGATCCAATGGACTCTCACATCGTATTAAAGGCACTTGGATTACGCGGACAATGTATACTTACTCCCTCATAGAATCATGGATCTCCATCAAATGACATCAGGTGTGGAGAGAGAAGCAGAAGTTGTGAGGCTGAAAATTAATTCCGGCAAAACAAAAATGATCAGCCTCGGAACGCGACCATCCTCTTAAATAAATATTTTCTCGTAACCGGTGGAAAAAGTGGACAGCTTTCAATACCTTGGAAGCATCGGTTGCATCGGAGGCAAAACCGAACAAGACGTCATCTGCTGCATCGGCAAAGCAAAAACGGCATTTTGTATGCTGCCAAGAACTCTATCAGCTTAAAAAACAAATCTACGACTGTTTCGCACAAATTTCGAATCTGTGCTTCTTTTAGGGTGCAGCACTTGGAAGGTTACTTCAGCCAAATAGAAGAATAGGTCGGGAACCTATAGAATCTATAATACGAAGACGGAAGTGGCAATGGATTGGAAATACGCTTCGAAAAAGTAACGACTGCATTCTAGGCCAAGCAATACAGTGAAATCCACTCATACAATAAGGAAGGAGAGCGAGAAGCACATGGTGCAGGACAGTCGAGGCGGAATCATTGTCACTAGGCAAGAGTGGGAGGGAGCTGAAACACATCTCCGGAAATAGTACTGGTAGAGACCTTTGCAAATTGAGGAGTTACCAACGGATTTAACAGGTCTGACGACCTAAGTAAAGTAAGTAAGTATAATGTCCTCATATTGGTTTTCGTTGTTTAAAAAGAAAATCAGTAATTCCAAGATTTTAATAAAACGGCATCGACTCTGTAGCCCCATTGTAGTTCAAACTTCATTTTTATTTAACCCTGAGGCCTTAAAATCAATAGATTATTTGTTTTTAATTAGATTTGAAAATTTGCTTATAGTGTAAAACTTTGCTATTTTTCATTTTAAAATAATCATATTTCTCTCCTCAAATGCAAATATAGTCAATACAATTTATAACCTCTTGTCGCAAAAATATTCTCAGTTCATTAAAATCAAAATTGACAAAGTCACATTTCAAAGAGTGCATTTCATCCAACAAATTAAATTTAGTTTACTATTTCCTGTTTTCGTTTTTGTTGAAATGCTTTTTATATGTTTGGACCACTTCTTGGAATTACAGCCAAAACTCTGTAGAAAAATCAAGTCATACTGTTAGTAGGTTACAACACAACAAAAAATAAAACATCTGTGCAATGTTCAAGCTCAACAACTCTCTTCTCCTCAGGTGGTCATGTGTATATGTACAACTACCTAGATGATGATGTTGATATAGTGTGCGGTGTAAAAACAAAAACATCCTTTTTTCCTTTTACTATTGCTTTGCTTTATTTTGTTAACAATGCGCTCGCACACAGGACTCTCTCAGCAGTCCTGTTGATTTTGGACTGGCAGCAAAAATAATTGTTTCGGACTAAAAATAAATAACACAAAAAAAGCACAAAAATTGAACACAATAAAAAGGACTTAAGGGAGGAAAATAGCACACAGCGAAGAACAAAACAAAAATCCAAAAAAAGGATAAACAATATGAAAAAAGGACGTATACTCGTATATGTAAGTAGGTACAAATGTTGAGGATGTTTCTCTAAGACTTTTCTCTCGAAGGATGATTCCACCTTTAGGATACTATAGCATTACATAGAAACCATTACATCGCACGGAAACTACGTACCTACCTATACTAACTGTACTCACTTACTTTCATCTTATAAATGTACTCGTCACGTATCTACGAAAAAACACAGGTACATTTTTAAGTGTGTACCCAGTTCTTCTACTTTTACACAATTTTCGAGTGAGAGTTTTTCCTTAAAATACAAACAAACAAAAAATCGAAAAAAGCTTAAAACAAAACCAAAGTGAAGAAGGAGTCTCGTAACGCCTGAAAAACAATTACGCAAGACAAAATATAAACTTTTGAATAGTATAAGCAACAACAACACAAGAACACACCAACATCCAACAACAACAAAAACACGAACAAGGTGAAGAGGAATTTCCTCCACGCTTCAGAAAACTCGGACGAAGAAATAATATTCTTCTGCTGCTGCTATATGAAGCAGAAGTGTGCGCTGCACTTCTAGTTTTGTTATTTTTTCTTCGTGTTGGTCATTGAAAAAAGAGGAAAAAGGTTGCAACTCCTTTCTACTCTAAGGACTGCTTTACACGGGCGGCGCACTGTGTTACAGTCAATAACCATTTTTGAAGAAGATGATCATAAAAATTAATTGAATACAACTGTTGTTTCACAATTATTAAAAAAGTATAGAGAAAAAAAAGTATCTAGAGGAATTTTTAAAAACTGAAGAGATTTGCTTTCAAAAGGAGTTCCAAATTTTATTTCCTGAAGTTCTGGACCAACAAATTTTAGACAAGGAAGAAAAGAATTCCAGGAGTGTGGAAATGGATCCAAAAAACGACCGAAAAATTATCATTTCCTGTTGAGTCTAAGTCTAAGAAAGCTTTCTCAAGCTGAAGTCGTCAAGAATGTTATCGAATGTTTTCCGAAAACGCTTAAAAAGCTTAAATACCATGAAAGTCTAAAACCGATCAAAGCCCTAGCTCTAATAACTGATTTAAAACAAACAAAGCAAAGTTGCTTTAAAAAACGCAAAACAAAGTTACGCTAATAATTTCCCAGCCTTCGAAAAAAGTGTTACTCAATGAGCAACTTTTTGACAATAACTGAAGCCTTATGTGAAGTCAAGCTACATCCATTTCTGGATTTGACATTACAACGTGTGTTTGCCACACACGTTGAATCTTATGAAACAATTTAGAAGACGGCGATACTTTTGAATGTTCGTGGAAATGGGGTTCTGATGGTAGTGGCGCGTTTCGCGTTACAAGCAAAACTTTTTATTAAATCCAGGGGCAAGAGATGCTGATATTGTGCTAACATGTACAGTATCCTTAGAAATAAAAAAACAATAGTTCTAGTACTCAAAATATTTGAATGAATTCTAGAAAATATTCTCCAAGACACTGCCGTCCATAACATTTTGAATTTGCAAAAGAAAATATTGAAACAATAAAAAAAGAGCTCAAACGTAGGGAAAGCGAAAGAAAATGTCTAGAAGCCACAGAGTATCATTTCAAGAAAAAACTGTTTAAGTTAATAATACTTTGTTCAAAAAAATGGAAGATGGCAAAAAATGCAATGTTGTTTTGGAGAACGGGGATAGCTCGATTTGATTTACATATGTTTATGCAAATCATCTCTTAAGGACACGAAAAATCTTTAACTTTGCCTACAAAAATATTCTGATACCTCTGCCTATTCATACTACCTTTAAACTCTACATGCCCCTCTAAATTGTATAGAAGCACTGCTACATACATGTTACAACACTGAAAATGAAAGATTGCAGGCTAGAGCAGCTGAAGAGAAACTTACATTTAAAAATAGAAAAGAGTTTCTACAAAATCAACTAAGATTGAAATTGAGAATGCTAGTATAAAAAACTAAAAACCACAATCTTTGCTTGTAACACTAGGGCGCATAGTACGTTTGACAAGACAGCGTTTTCTTCAGCCCCATACTGTATCGGAGATGTCGCAATGCCAATAGTGTAAGTATAAGGGACATAACAATAATGTATAGACTTTTCTGCTAGGAGCATTGTACAATGTACATGCCTCCAGTCAGTATGGGCCTGACTCCCATACTGGCATTGGCGTATCCGCTTTAACTGTTGTCCACGTTACACTTCTCAGTATGGCCAAATTAACTATGCTTACAACTTTTTATCCAATGGAAATCTCCTAAGTCATACAGTATTGCGTTCACACCCATACTGACATTGTAATATTCGCAATGTATTTCTTTCCGTGTAGTAGATTTTCCAAAACAAGTGGAAAAATACAAATGATGGCAACACTGCCGAACATTTTTTAAAGATCCAGAAGAAACCGCTGATATAATAAAGACATTTACTTCTGGTCTAAAATTGATACCAATAAGTTTCGCACTTTCTGTTTGGCCGCAGCACCATTACTTATTTCCAAATACAATTTGTACAACATGCTCGTAAGTATCCACAACATTTTGTTGCACCGTGCTGACGTCATCGAGAGTTTTCCAGGCTGTCTAGCAGAGCTTTCGGAAGATGTCTAAGAAGCTCGTCAAAAAGACTACAAAATCTTTCAACGCGGGTTTTTAAAAAGATATATTATGTCGAATCACAACAAACACTGATGTACTCTAAGATCCAAAGAATTCAGACATTTGCCAACCCAACAAAAAACCCCATCCTCAAGATATGGAAATGATTTTAATTTGATTTTCAAAACAAATTTCCAATCAAACAGACTAAAATCATATCGCTAAGAAAATGATTTTTGATAGAATTCTTAAAAGGAACTAAGTTATTTCTAAAACAGCTGACTTCAACAAGATCTGAATTGAAGCGGATCAACAGCTTTCTGGGGAGGAAAGTCAGCTTCCTTCATTGAGTAAGGAACATACCCTGACATTTCTCGGCTTTGGCTTTTATCTTAAATTTTTTAAATTAATTGAAGATAGTGTCTAGTAAAATCTGTTAGTACTTTTATCAAGAATGGCAGACAATCTTTCAAAAAGTTTCATATGATTTTGACAGATAACCTGGAGAATCAAACAATAAATGCTTCAACTTAAATTGGTCTAATATAACTTTTATGTTTTGAGACTTGAAGTAATGTTTTCAAAATTTAAACTATTAAATTCTGTTACGAAATCTTACTTAAATAACGAGAAAACATTAAGATGTGATGAGAGATCGTTAATGTGATTGTGATGTTATATGATATGAAGCACTTGTTGGTTGGGATAGAAAAATCTTAAGTAAAATTGAACACTTTAGATTTTCTTTCACAAACTCAAGTTCCATTTTACGCTATTGCAATTTTTAAAGGTTGCTTTCAGATTCTTTTGTTGAGGGCTGTTTAAAAATTCTTTATAATACTCTATAAAATTCATTGACATCAAACTTTTAAATCTTTACAAACCATACAAAAAACATCTTTTTTCCGTTTTGGATAATGACGAACGACAGAGTTCTTGAACCGTTTACTGGTATAAAATGCCTTGTTTGGGATATTTAAGCAGGTTTTTTCGAAATCAGATTTTTAATTGTGATAACATTTTTACTCAAGGGACAATCATACGAAAGACTTGAAATTTAAATTTTATCTTATAATTATAGGATCTCTCAAGGAGTTTCACTTCTGCTTCGTTTAAGTACCGAGTTCTACACGATTTTTTTAGGTGCTTAGGATTAAGTTCAAATTTATAAAAAAGCTTACCAAATTTGTTTGCAAAGCTATAAGAAATTACCGACCATAGAACAGTTATTTTGTTTTTACTTTTTCCGGAACTAATAATCCGATTTAAATAGCTTTTTATGAATGAACTTGTATTGTCTATATAATTTTTTCAAAAATGTATTAATTTCAAAATTATTTAAACTATTATAAAAATGGGTTAACAATTCAAACGTGAAAAGCATATTTGTAAGCATGTCAAAAATATTTCTGGTCCACACTGATAAATTCCCATCCCGCGTTTCTATTTGTCTAATACTTTAATAAAATATTAATAACAATATTTTGTGAGAAAATAAAAAATTTGAAGTCAATATCTTTTTTAGGTCCCCTAATACTTACGTCGAAAACTATTTCTTATAAGTTTTTGTTCTTTTGTATTTTTTCGTGTCTTGTAAAAAAGTTGTCGATTATCAATTAAAAAAAAAAGTTTGCACTAATATGTTGAACATTGTCTTTTTATAGTTTTTAGATTTTTATTCAATACTAATTTTTACCAAATTTCGATCGCTTTTTTAAAATTTTGTCCGGATTTCAAAAATTCTGCTTTTCGTTGTTTCGTCGTTGATATCTTTATTTTTTTTCTGAGATATGGACATACAAAAATGTTAGAACGAACGTACATACACACAGACAATTTTAGATTTGGATTCTATCAATCTTGAAACGTCAAGAATTGTCAAAATTTTTAATTCGACAATTTGGATCAATTGTAATCACTTTCTTTGGGAAGTTAAAAAGGTTACGTCATCCTAAAAATACTACGTTTAGCCATATAATAAATTATTTTTGAGGTCTCTGTTTATTTTTTGATATGATATTCTTAAAACAGTTGATTCAAAAATGTAAAAATCTACTGGGAAAAAAAAACAAACTATAAGCTTTTATACCATTACAGAATAAGAATAAATCATTTACTGTACGTGTGCAGTCTGCTTTAAGTTCTTGGAAACAAGTGAGTACTATAAGATTCATATTCCGGACACTAGTGTTGCGTAAAGAAAAGAATACATTTTACAGGCAATAATTTTACATATAATAATTTACAATATTCAATCGGTTTTCAAATCATTTTGACTTCAGAACTAATCAAGCAATTCAAAAATTTGGCAACACGACGAAGTGCTTCTCACTTAATTTTAACTACATAATTAAAGCAATCTCTTACATAAAGCTTTTCAATAATCGCAAGAACCAAAACTAACTCACTAATGCACTGGCTCACTGGCAGTCCTTCTTCAAAATATAGAGCAGTGTATTTAAATTTTGAAGATAGGGAGGTTTTAATGTAGGAGGCGTGGAATATACCTACTTCCTTATACAAAGTATGAGTTAAAATTAACACCTTTAAGTGTTGTAGAACAATTACATTTAACCTATAGATTTTACAGTCAGGGGCGTATTATCTTCCCGTTTTTCGTAAATTTCTTAGTATGTTTGTGAAACACTTCTCATTCCTGTTGGCTTATGAAATTAAGCAGTGTGGAAATGCTTGCAAACAAGTTACAAATCTGAAATTACACTCTAGGGGGCGTGTTATCCACCCCATTTTCTTAATTGGGTGTACTTGATATAGAATGCTTCTAAAGATTGTTGAATGATATGGAAACTATGATAAAAAAGGTATTAATTTAGATATAAAAAAATATTGAAACACGAAAACTCGATTCTCATGTTTTTTGTAAACAAAAGAAATTCACTCCTTTTTTAACATTTATATTTGTATACCATTTCTAAAAGCTTGACAAATGAATCAAGCCATGCATATTTGCAACATTACTTCTCAAACTATGTGTATGCGCATCTTCATGTGCAATGTGCATTCTATGGCCATGGCTATCATCCTCCTCCTTCACCCAGAAAGTTAGAGTATAGACAGAAGGATAAAGATGCTGCAAGTGCAACACAAAAATGAGTTTTTAAGCTGATTGTTCAAGATGTTGCACAATGAGTCTTTTCTAATTTCAAAGATATACTCCACAGTAACTCAGCAGCTCTTTTATATATATACGACCATCCGAAGCGACAAGACGAAGGGGATTAAAGTTTTTAAGTTAGGTATGTACGAGTAAGTGTGTTTTTAAAAGTATCTATAAGTTGAATGTGCAGAAGGTACTATTCTTAGAAGGTATAAGGTAGGTAATGTAATTAAAATTATTGTTAAGAATTTGAAAAGAAACCAAGTGATTTATTGTAGACCATAGACCATAGTAAAAGAGACTATGATGATGATAATGATGATGACGATGATGGTTAAAAGATATTAAAAACAAATTAAGTTTAAAAAAAGGGAATCCTTTTGTGCAGATTGTTTGTTTTTGAAAAGTTTTTTATTTTCTTTGTGTGCGTTTGGTGATTTTTGCATTTTTTATTGTGTGTGTGGACTTTTTTGGAATTGAAGTTACATACAGTGATTAATTTTTAGACTTGCCGCTGTATCTATTAGATTTTCTTAAAGCGTCTCTCAGAAACCATTTAGTTAAGTAAGCTAAAATATTTAGGTTGCATTTAAATGCAGAAACTTAAATTCTATTCTTTACTCGTTTTTCCGCCAATACTAAACTAAACGATATTTATGTTAATTAACGTCAATCTTTAAATCTGGCACAGAATTCCATTACAATTTATAAATGTCAAACTTTTTTTAGAGACTGAATTCTGTAAACATATCGCACAGGATGGGAAAAACCCATTATACCCGCCCATTGTCTTTTATCTACAGAAATATATTTTAATGTTACAATCATTTGTCTTGTGGTGTGTTTTTCCAATAAACAATATATAAAACTGATTCCGGCCCCAATATGTTATAGAAGCCATTACTTGGAGATCAGCAGAGATGTGACCATTTCTAGCTGAACCCTCAAGATCGGTACGTACAAGACTTAACGCTTTTATCATATTCTCTTATGAAAACCTGTGCTTTCATCAAAGAGAAATTTCTAGATTTATGGGATTGTATCAAGTTTTATAAATTTTTGGAACCAAATATACTGACTATATTTTCATTGATAAATGAAATGAAAAAATGGGCTGGCATGTGACCCACACTGACAACTTCCCATCCCGTTTGTCGATTTGTCTTGCTTAAAAGTTTGTAGGTTTTCGTGTTGGGTTAAACAAGTTGTCAGTTAAACTATTCTTAAAAAACGGACTGTTGGATTTTTATAAAAATATACTGAATATCTAAAACAATATTTTCTGTGAAATACAAAAATTGAAGACAATATTTTTAATTTTTGTAAAGCTATTTGTGTCGAAAATTAATTTTTACCAACTTTGATTAATTTTTTGGTTGTGTTTGTTTGTGGATTTCAATTCGATTTTTCTCAAAATTTGTCCGAATGTTGAAAACAATATTTCTTATATGTTAAAATTAGTTGGAAGCTATAGTCTCAAATTTTTGAAAAGATATTTGAGTCGAAATTCAGCAATTAGGGTAGAAGAACCCAAACTGCTGTAAAACAAATTAATTACCGATCTAATCGTGCTGCACAAGAACGTGAAGACCAAATTGAAAGTGAAAGAATTCGGATATCACAAACGCGTGAATCGCGAGCGCGACATTCAGCTTGAATCGAGCTGCTTTCAGTTACGATGTTGTTGCGGAAATTTTATTTCCAAAACAAAAACACACTTTTCTAGAACTGTCACTTTACTGTGTCAGAGCGGGACGACCGTGGTTTACCAACTATCGGTTCTCTCATTCAGTGTGGTGGCGAAAACTATTTTTTTCTTTAACAGGTAGCATTGGTTGATGGGATCGTTTCCATGGAAGTGAAACCAAACCAGATGGACGGTCTGGTGAATGAGTGCAGAAAAGTTGCATGAAGGAATGGCCTAATTGCTCAACCTAAAATTTCAAAAATATAAAAGTTAACAATTTGTATAAAATCATATTTTACTTAAATTTTTGCTTAAATTATTAATTATTAATTATTAATAATGTAACTTTAACTATGTTTTGGACGCATGGACTTTTAAGTTTCAAACAACTTAGTTCAAGATGAACCCTATTTCAAGTTTAGTTACAAATTCCGAACGCAAAATCATTTTTCTTTCTTTTGAAAAGAAGCATATTTTTCGCAATTTTTTTTTGTATGTTTCTCAACTTTTGTCCGAATCGAGATGGAATATGGGGGTGGCTGAATGGAGCTTCTGGAATCGTCGTGACCTGAAAGTAAATCCAGCGGGCGGCGAATTCCAGGATGACTTGCATTTAGCTGTGAGAGAAGAGAGAGTAAGCGGGATCGCGAGAATCTCATCACAAGTTGAGTTCAACAAGCCGATCTCCGATTGGCAGTGATTGAGATCCACCACTCCACATTGGCTGAAAGCTGAAAATGGCGGCTATTAGGAAAGAAGAGACTTGACAGATCGCAGAATCTGGAAGTCAATTCTTTTCCAGTAGTCAAAGTGAGAGGATCAAGGGTTGAGAATCATTGGTTAGGTTAGGTTAGGTTAAAGTGGCTGTCCAAGATGGAAACGAACACACTTAGGCCAGTTTAATGGCATATTGTGATACCATATGAATCTTGAAGCTTCCTCCTAAGCTCAATGGAACCAGCTTGAGTCCCTTACGAAACATGAGAGGCTGATTATACCGATATGATTTAGATCGTTAAGATCGTTTAAGAAGAATTCTCCTAGGTAATTCTTACGTTTTTGAGCTAGAGCAGGGCATGTGCAGAGAAGATGAAGAGCTGTTTCTTCCTCTTTCTCGTTATTACAGCTTCTGCAAAAGTTATTTGAGAATACGCCTAGACTTGTGGCGTGCTTTCCTATTAGACAGTGTCCGGTTATGACACCTATTATCGAGCTTATATGCGATCTGCTAAGAGAGAGCAAGCACCTTGAACGTTTTAAATCCAGTGTTGGCCAGATGTTTTTTGTGGCTTGTGGTGATGTTGTTCCACCTGGTGCCTGCCCTCCTCGCAGCATCTTGCATTAGCAACAGTTTACAAGTAGCGAATTGGTATGCCAGTACTTGCCAAACGTGGTAGGGTGGGCTGTACTGTACCGTTCCTAGTTCATCTGCCTTACAGTTACCTGGAATGTCTCTATGGCCCGGCACCCAGCAAAGGTGAATATTAAACTGTTGCGCCATCTCCATTAGAGATGATCGACAGTTATGGACTGTTATAGAGTTTGTAGAGACAGAGTCCAGAGATTTGATAGCGGCTTGGCTGTCAGAGAAAATACGGATATCAGATGCTGATATCACGTTTTCTTTGAGCCAAGACAAGACTTCCTTAATCGCCAAAAGTTCCGCCTGGAACACGCTACAATGATTGGGAAGGCGGAATGAGAGACTTAATTTCAGTGGTTCTAAGTACACACCTCCACCAACCCCTTCTTTGGTTTTTGATCCATCTGTGTAAAAATGGATTGACTTATCCTCCAAGAATGTCCTCCCAAAAGATCTGAAAGGTATAGAAATCTGGAAGTTTCTGTCGAATTGTAGTTAGGGGATGGTGTAGTCTGTGTGCTTTGGAATTGATTCTAAGTA